>NC_090652.1:201347608-201625108 GCF_040937935.1 Hyperolius riggenbachi | reverse complement strand
GACAGTTAGTGACAAGACTATATACTCTGTACGGCGCTGCGTAATATTTCGGCGCTATATAAATACTAAAATAAATAAGGCAGCAACAATAGAAGATGTTAGCTATCACTGAAGTACGTCACTTTCATTGCCTTTGCGACGTCAGGGTCTGTATATGAGCTATAAATCCTATCTAGACAACCTTTTTAATCAATAGCACTATCTAATAAGTGTTGCTCTTCCTAATAGAAACAAGCAACTAAGGAAATCCAAGTAACCTGCATTTCACTGCACTGCCCCTTTTAGGGCCCGTTTCCACTATCGCGAATCCGCATGCGGGTAACGCATGCGGATTCGCACAGTCAGTACAAGTGGATGGGACTGTTTCCACTTGTGCGTTTCCCCGCACGTTTTTCTGTGCAGAAAAAATCTGCAGGGTAGGGGCCTCAGAATTCGCCTGCGTGTGGAATGCAGGCGAATCGCACGCAATGTATTTAATAGGGAAATCGCATGCGTTTTCCCCATGCGTTTTTTGCCGCGATTTCGCATCCGATTTCGCATAGGTACCCATGTTAATTCACACAGGCAGTGACATGGTTAAAATCGCATACAGCCTTACCTATGTGAAATTGCGGCAAAAAACGCATGCGGAATCGCACCCGCATGCGATTTGCCTGCGGTGATTCGCCGGCGATTTCGTAACGCTATAGTGGAAACGGGCCCTGAAGTGGAGAGAAAAAAAATCAGTTTAGGACAACTAATTAAATAGCAAAGTAAATTGCAGGTAATTATTTTGAGATTATACAGGTGATTTGAATGAATACCTGAAATGAGGGATAATTTCAGTGTCTGCACATGATCCCTTTAAATGTGCTTCCTCCTTCTGCTTGTAAATTAAACCTGAACTGTGGGAAACGTTTTTCCCAGTAATGCAAAAAAAAAAAGTTCTGTGTTTTGTTCAACAAATTGCACATACAGTAAGATAAGAATTAGGGTAGCAGCATAAAGTGTATCATCACATTGGTTGTAAACTTCCATTTTTTCAAACTTTTAGGCTAGGTCACACTTAGCAGAAATGCTAGCGTTGCGGAAAAACGCTGTGTTTTTGCCGCTAGTGGAAGTCTATGGGCCGCATTTAAAAAACACATATGCGTTTTCAAAAATGTGTTTTTAAAAATGGAGGTTTTGTTGCATCATATGAATGTGGTGTATCTCATTACTTGTGGGGCTTGTGCCCTACAGTATGTGGGATGCAACACAAGACCGCTACGCGCTAGAATAGGGGAGCATTACTGTGGTCCGGGCTGGCTTAGCACCAATGTTTCCAATGTTGTGAAACATTTTCGCCAGGTGCATCAAGGTGACATGTCCTCTTTTTCCTTCCATGGCCTGGAGAGGGTTTCACCTGCCCAGAGAGGAGGGGACACAACAAAACGGCTCGTGAGCCATGAGGCATTGTGGATCTTCAGACTGGGTCTGAGACGCCCTAAAGGTTTGAATTCCCGCTGGGACCTGGCGCTGCTAACATAGTGCCCAGCTCCTCCATATACGCTGCTCCTAGGTTGTTTTATTTGTACAATTTATATTTCCTGTATTTTTATTCCTTCTTAATAATTGCTTACTGCTATTTTAGGGTAGATTGGAACTTTGTACGTTGTGCTTTTGGGCCTCCTGTGTGATCTAACACTTAGCCAAAGATTGACTGTCGATATTTACTTGGCTATTTTATATTTTATATCGTTAATATCCCTTCCTGTGTGTGGGGTTATGGGTGTGTTCCTGGGCTTGGGCTTCAGGGACCACCCACTCCACAGGAGGAGGGTATATAGGAGGCTTTCTGTGCTATTTGGACTCTAGCTATGAATAAGGACCAGTAGGTCCGAAACATGTCAGCTGGTGATATGTGATGACTTTTTTGGATACGTCCATGAATAAACAAATTGGATTTTAGGAGCATCGTGCGGATAATTTTTCGTTTTAAGTGTAACTTTGGAGTAGCTGTCCTGGTCTGGCACTGCCCTTCGTGGAGTGAGCAGTTTTCTACTTTCTTTCTCTTTGTTGCATCATAATCAGAAATGCATCAAAAATGCACATAATGAAAGTCAATGGGAACGCAATGGTATGCGTTTTTCATGCGGTTTTATATACTTTTTTTTATTGTTTTGTGATGCATTTCCGCTTCCTGTTGTCTTCCCAGTGATTAGCATAAAATACAATTGAAAAATGCATTCAAAACGCATATGTGTTTTGTATATGTGAAACGCAAATGCATCAAACACAACCTTTTACTCTGTTTTGTGCGCTCCCAGCCTTAGTCACAGAAATAGGGCAAGATAGCTTTCAGTATGTTCAGGCTAAAATGCAATAGCTTGTTGTAAAGTTATGTAGACACCTTAAGTTTGTATTGCCTAAAATGGAATACCCAGACAGCTCATGGTGACCCAAAACCAACTGTAAGGTACAAAGGGCTTAAAGAGGCCAAAAAGCAATTTATTAAAAAGCAAAGCTTAATTTAATGTTGCCTTTTTAAAACAGAAGGCTGCACATCCAGAACCGCTGTTGTATAGTAAGCTTGTAGCTAATACATTTTACAGAGGTGCATCAATCCAACATTATAGATGGCCCAAACATCCGATTTTCAGTTCGCGAACTTCCGCGAAAGTTCGGTTTGCGCGAAGTTTCGCGAACCGCAATAGACTTCAATGGGGAGGCGAACTTTGAAAACTAGAAACCCTTATGCTGGCCACAAAAGTGATGTAAAAGATGTTTCAAGGGATCTAACACCTGGAAGGGGTCATGGTGGAGTGGGATAGATGCCAAAAGTCCCGGGGAAAATCTGGATTTGACGCAAAGCAGCGGTTTAAAGGCAGAAATCACATTGAATGCTAAATTGCAGGCCTAAAGTGCTTTAAAACATCTTGCATGTGTATACATCAATCAGGGATTGTAATTGGAGTACTGCTTCACATTGACACACCAAACTCACTGTGTAAGGCCTGGTGCACACCAGAGGAGTTTTTCTGAGCGTTTTGAGTTTTTAAATCTGCTGCTAATGATATCCTATGTGTCTGTGCACACTGGAGCAATGAGGTTTTGTAAAAAAAACCCATAGCATTACATTGGGAAGAGCTTTTAGAGGTTTCAAAAGCTCTTCCCAATGTAATGCTATGGGGTTTTTTACAAAACCTCATTGCTCCAGTGTGCACAGACACATAGGATAACATTAGCAGCAGATTTAAAAACTCAAAACGCTCAGAAAAACTCCTCTGGTGTGCCCCAGGCCTAACACACCGCAAACAGCTGTTTGTGTTGTGACGGCCGTGCTGGACTGGTGCGCACCATGGTGAGATTGCTCTTCCTCAGTGATATCAGGTAATGTCTGACTGTCTGACTGCCCAGCCTTGGAGAACTCATGGAGAAGCACATGATCAGTTTGATCAGCTGATAGATTTGTAAGCCTCTGATTTGCTGGTCATGATCATGTGTTAAACTAGGAAGTTATCACAGCAAATCAGAGGCTTACAAATCTATCAGCTGATCAAACTGATCATGTGCTTCTCCATGAGTTCTCCAAGGCTGGGCCATCTCTAGTAAGGATCCATTTGCTGTATAAGTAATGTACCTGCCCTGACCGTGCTTTGCAGACCAGGCATCTGTGGTCAGATGGACCCTTGACCCAGCCCTGTGTGCCAGAGATGACACCACTTGCCTTTAACGAGCATCTGTTATGTAGGGCAAGTCTGCCATTCATTCAACTGTGTGAAACTTTCGTTGATACTTTCTCAGTAGCATGGTGACCACAGGTAATGGCTGGGGAATCCTGGTTTGATTCTGGTCCGGAGTGGGAGCCTAAGAAACAGCTACCACCACCACACATCCAAGGAAAGCAGCAGGCATGCTGTGGGCAAAGGAGCAGGAACGGCAACCACACATCCAAGGAAGGCAGCAGGCATGGCATGCACGTCCAGAGGCAGTGACCAAAAATAACAATACAGGAGGACGTTCTAGGCCCTGCTGTATATGACACTGATCGACTTTACTACCTGTAACGAGAATCTGTTATGGAGGGCAAGTCTGTCATCCATTCAAGTGAAAGGTAGGCACTGACTGCCAGGTATAATACAATGTGCAGTCACAGATGCAGTGAAAGGTATGCAGAGACTGCTAACAGCTGTTTGTGTAGTGACGGCTGGGCTGGACTGGTGCGCACCATGACGAGTGCAGGTGATGGCAGCTTTCCAGCCCATATGGTAGCCGGGCTGAGGTAGCTGAATGACAGAGCAGTGACAGTCCAGCTGATCAAATTTGGTCCGTCCACAATAGAGCAACGACCTTATTATCGTGGGTGTGCCCCCCCCCCCCCCCCCCCAGACACTCATATAGCCGGTGGTCATTGCTTCGTTGTGATATGCAAGCCCCTTCACCGCGGCAAGGTAACGATCATGAAGGGGAATTGGCACATGTACATGCCTTTTGTTTTGTTGTTGTAGCTGCAGTGAAGCCAGAAAAATTAGGCAGGCATGTACACGCACCAGAAAAATTATTATAGCGGACGATGCTAGCAGCGGCCTTAAAAATTCAGGAATCCACCTGGAGTCCTGGACCCTGTTGGTAGTGGCAGAGAAGGCAGTCAACCAGCCTAAAAGCCGAGGTGCTGTGTGGGGAGTGACTTAGTCTTGGGCAGGCAGTCACACGGCATGCAGGCAGAGATGCTGTGTGTGGGTACTGACTTAGTCTTGGGGTAGGCAGTAGCCTTCCGGGATCCATGCCTCATTCATTTTGATAAAGGTGAGGTACTGAATACTTTTGTGACTTACGCGACTTCTCTTCTCAGTGACAATGCCTCCAGCTGCGCTGAAGGTCCTTTCTGACAGGACGCTTGAGGCAGGGCAAGACAGAAGTTGGATGGCAAATTGTGACAGCTCTGGCCACAGGCCAAGCCTGCGCACTCAGTAGTCCATCACTGCTCATACTGTCGATGGTTATTTCTCTACCATAACGAAAGCACACGGCCGGGAAATCAGGGTTCGATACCGGTCTGGAGTTGAAGCCTGAGAAACGGCTACCACCACACATCCAAAGAAGGTAGCAGGCATGGCATGCAAGTCCCGAGATAGTGACAAAAAATAACAATACAGGAGGACTTTCGAGTCCCTGCTGTATATGACACTACTAATCGACTTTACTACCTTTAACGATAATCTGTCATGGAGGGCAAGTCTGCCATCCATTCAAGTGAAATGTATGCACTGACTGGCAGGTATAATACAATGTGCAGTCACAGATGCAGTGAAAGGTATGCAGTGACTGGTATTACAATACAATGTGCAGCTGTCACACAGGTGCAGTTAACAGGTATGCTCGGAGTCGTATATTACACAGTGTGCGGTGACACCGGTACTGTGAACAATTATGCAATGACTGGTATTACAAATGTGCACCTGCCACACACACACATGTACCGGACAGGCACAGTGACACTGCGTGCGCTCACGTAGGTAGGTGGGTGCACTGAAGTGAACAACAGGTAGTAGGTATATGCAGTGATGGGAATTACAATGTGCACCTGTCACACACACAGGTAGTCACTGAATGTGCTTGGCCTGGCAGTGGCACACACAGTAGGAATTACCAAAGCTGTCTATGCAACACTAGTGTCAGTGGGACACACACACACACAAAAAAAAGCCTAACTAAGCTTTCCCTATGAGAGTCTGCAGCAGCTTTCCCTTCTCTAATTAATGCAGGCACACAAATGAGTCCAATGCCTGACGCTGCCTGCCTTTTATAAGGGGGGTGGGGGTGGGCTCCAGGAGGGAGTGTAGCCTAATTGGCTACAATGTGCCGGCTGACTGTGATGTAGAGGGTCAAAGTTGACCCTCATGATGCACTATGGGGGCGAACCGAACTTCCGGAAAAGTTTGCGGTTCTCAGTGATTGCGAACCACGGAAGTTCGCCGGGAACAGTTCGCCTGCGAACCGTTCAGGCCAACTCTATCCAACATACATAAAGCCTGTTTTCGACCTTTTTGGTCCTCACTAGTGCGTGTTATTGATAAATATTGCTGGACCAGTACTAAGAGACACCGAGACAGCTCATGGTGACTCAGAGCCCTAAAAGCCCTCTATCAAAAAGCAAAGCTAAATGGGTGTGCAGCCTTGCTGTCGGGCGAAAAATCGATTTGCGTATTCAGGTGTAATGCATCATGGGAAACCACAGTTGCTCACTTAAAGCTGAATTATTGCAAGTACGTTCTGTTTTAAGATGAAAGGAAGTGAAACTGTAAAATCTCATCATTCCTGCAATATTCCAAGTGACGTAGCAATATGGTAGTAAGGAGTTAGCGACTGCATTAGGGCCACTGGACCAGAGGAGCCCATCAGGGACCCTTCTTCAACCACTTTTTTAGCTTATTATTGGTAGTAAGCTGGTAATGATCACCTCTATATGTGCTTTGATGAATTGCAATCATTAATAGACTTTTCTCCACCCCAGCTTACACCTCTCTGACACTGTAGCTGTCCTTGGCGGGTTTTTCTGATCCCTATCAGAAATGTAAATAGCGCTTGAGGGGGCCCAATGTACAACTCACACTTGGACCAAAAGCTCCTAAGCTACGTTACTGAATCCTCCATATTTAAGCTGAACCTGACTTCTCATAAACCTAAAAATAAGAGAATTATAGGAACACATAATGGCCTTTATTCTGGTAGAGTTTTCAAACAAATTATCTCATGTACTGTAATTTGACGTTGACTAGTCTATGCGGCTAACTAGAACAGCACTTAGTCATGTGGGCAGTCATGTGGGGACGACCTTAAGTCATCACCTTAAGCCTGGTACATATTTTCAATTTTGATTGGCCAATCACTGACCTATTTCACCACTTCCATGTAGTATAAGGGCCAGCAGATTTTGAATATAGGTAGTCCCCGGTTGACGAATGAGATAGGGGCTTAGAATTCGTTCTTAACTTGAATTGGTTCTTAAGTAGGAACAGGTATATTTTTCTATTATAAGTGTTCTATTATAGTATTTACATGATATTAGCAACAGCCACACAATATATCAGTATTAAGTAGTTCAAATCAGTATGGAATAAGCCTCAATAAAAACAATTTATTACAAAAAATATATATCTCAGCGAAAGGTGCTCAGTAGAATTGAATCAGATAGTAGAAAAGTAGCAGCAAGATTAAGGACATAGGAATGTGTTTTGTGCAATTGAGTTGTAAATATGAGTGATATGAATCCCCAAAGTGATTACAAGTACTGATCAGAAGTCTACCGTGTATAAATATGTGCTAGAAATTGTGCAACTGCAATGAAACCATGAAAAACAAAAAAGTGCCAGTACAAACTAAGTAACAAGATGACCAGGTATTAAAGGGTTAGTGCCAAAGAATTTTGGACGCTGAACTAAGCCCGAACAGAAGAAGCTCGCATACCATAACTAAGAAGAGGAGTGACGGGGTTAACACCAGGAAGTAGAGAATGCTATGGAAGCGTGAGTAAAGAGAGTCGTCTGTGTAGAGCTGAAAGGGAGAGCAAAGAGACAGCGGGAAGCTTACTCTGAGAGGCGACTGAAGTCCGTGTACGTAGAATATCCCGGTCTTGTCCCTGTCTTGCTCTACAGTTTGCTGTGGCTGAAAAATATCAGCCGATCATCCTGGAAAACCTCTCTATCGCTTAAGGCTGAGTGGCGCCTCCAGGCCGGGTTGGCGTCAAGTCCTGGATGCGGGGATTAGCAGGGAACACACGTTCCCTGCAGAGACACAGAGCGAGGTTCCGTTAGAAGCCTCTCAGCCGCGATCTGAGCTGGCAGGCTGCAAAAAAACAAAGACAACCATTTATATAGCGCTGCGGTCTAGCGCAGCACTGTACAGGGGCAGCCCTGTCACTAAACTGTCCCTCTGATTGGCTCACAATCTAATCCCACTCATAGGCTGATGCCTACGAGAGTGGAGTATAGTGTACAGATCACAATCTAGGGCCAATTTAAGGGGGAAGTGTACATGAAATAAAATAGGTATTTTTATTACAAAAAATATTACATTTTAATTAATAAAAAATAAACATTGCAGCAGCAATCAGAGACCACCAAAACAAAGCTCTATTAGTGGCAAGAAAAGGAGGTAGAATACATATGGGTGCTAAGTTGTATGGACGTGCAATAAACCGTGAAAGCTGCACAACACTGAATTGTGAAAAATGGCCTGGACACTAGGGGGTTATAAAGCTGCGGTCCTCAAGAGGTTAAAGATGGGGGCCATTTTCTAGAAGCCCACAGATGAATAAACAGGGACACTACTCAAGTATCGGCACCTGCATATGACGTCATCACAACACAGCAACGTGATCGGCGGGCGGTCGTATCAGCAGGGTTTTCGTATCTCAGATGTTTGTAAATCAGGGACTACCTGTACTATGAACAGATTATGTAGGTAAGCTCTCATATTACACGGAGGTGGTAAAATTGGCCAATCAAAATTGAAGGTGTGTATGATTAATTTAACTCCGGGAAGATCTTTTTTCCTCCACTGAAGGTATGAAACTAACCAGAACCTGCTCCTTGATAACTAAAATGCTGGAGTTAAACTTTCTGTAAAATTAAGGATAAAGTAGTCTCTCTTTTCTTTTGACATATATTAATCATCTGAGGAGGAGTTCTGGGAAGCCAAAGTGATCATTAATCATGATGTAAGTGATGGGACAGACTTATTTGTCATGGAGGTAGCTTAGTAAATAGCTTGTGCATGTTTACATTTAGTGGCATTCAGAAAATCTTATCCAATAAGAATTAGGCCGTACCGTTCTTTTTTTTTTTTTTTGGTCATCATGCCATCTGGAGATTTATGTTTTCCAGTTGCAGACATCTCAGAAGTGACCTCTTAAGCACGATGTCACATGGATTTGGTAGAGTTTGCATTAGTGCCATAGAGGTCTGAGTAAAGTACATTAAAGCTAATGCATCACCTGCTGCCAGTAGCCTTCGCTACTTGGGACAATCCTTCCCAATAAGGCAAACTGGATAAAACAGATAAAACAGATAATGCATTGCTTATTGGCAGTTGCTGCTATACTTCTTTTCACTCCTCTTAGTTTATTGCTTACAAAAGGTCTTTATGACATACAAACGCTTTTTGGTTTGCAGGAGGAAAGAAAAAAAATGCTAGTGTTATTAATCATTTCATATTTAAAATAAATAAATAAGAAGACAGCATGTGCCAACAATAGATTGAAATGTGAAAACACTAGACTTTCTGTGAGACAAGAATTTTTTTTTTCAAAATCCTCACTGGCGTACATTGTTCAAAGTTTATAGTATGTGCAGTGCTGCACAGCCTCAATAAATCCATTATTGTTAGCAGATGCATAAACACACACAAGCTGAAACATTTCAGGGTAGCAGGAAAAAAGGGCACCGGAGCTAGTGGACAAATTTATCGTTAATACGGTGAACAAAGCAGAAGAAAGGGCAAACGATAAATATCATTAACATAAGGGCATTAAAGTTGTTGAAGTATGTTATCGTTTTAGAAACTTGCAACGTTATAGTTTTTCTCATTATTTTGTTTGTATGTACAGATTTTACATTATCAAAGATATAGGTTAGTTCTTCATAAATCTATAATAATGATGATAATTGTAATAATAATAATAACAACTTCAATTTAAAATAACTTTTCAGCACTCTGCAACTGAAAAGTACCAAAAAGTAGATGAAAAAGTACTGTAAAAATTATTAGTATTTTCTTGCTTGCTGGTGGCTTAAAGTGAACTCGAGGTGAAAATAAACTGAGATAAACAATTGTATTTATTCTCTTACTCCTAAAGATTACCTTATGGCTGTAAATTAGCTTATCAGTGAGGACTACTATATTCCCAACAAGGTACCGACAAGACAGAAGCTGTCACTTGCATGACTGAAAATTAACTCTTTCAGGCTGCAAAGTAAAAAAACGAATAAAAAATAAACAGCCTGGTTATTACTGTATTTTTTTAGACTATAACACACACATTTTCTCCCCCAAAAATGGGCAGGAAAAGTCACTGCGTCTTATATTCTCAATACAGGGAGTCCCAAACTTATGAATGTCAGTTGATACAAACCTCCGGCCCACCGCGATGTCGGACACTCCCTGTATTGTCCCTGTATCCTCCTCCACTAAAACAAGCGGCACTGTGTCTCTCTCACGTCATCCATTGGAGCCTAGTGCCAGGTTCTGCTGATTGCGTCATTACACATGATCAGCACTAGGAAAGCAGTGGGAGGGTGGAGAGGTCCCTGATCGCCACAAGCTCCGATGGAAGAGGTGAGAGACACACTGCTGCTGCTTTTAACTATACACATAGTTACATAGTTATTTGGGTTGAAAAAAGACATACGTCCATCGAGTTCAACCAGAGAACAAAGTACAACTCCAGCCTGCTCCATCATATATCCCTGTTGATCCAGAGGAAGGCGAAAAACCCTTACAAGACATGGTCCAATTTGCCCAAAAGGGAAAAATTCCTTCCCGACTCCAGATGGCAATCAGATAAAAGCCCTGGATCAACATCACTGGGCATTACCTAGTAATTGTAGCCATGGATGTCATTCAACACAAGGGAAGCATCTAAGCCCCCTTAAAATGCAGGTATAGAATTTGCCATAACTACTTCCTGTGGCAATGCATTCCACATCTTAATCACTCTTACTGTAAATAACCCTTTCCTAAATAAATGGCTAAAATGTTTTCATCCATGCGCAGATCATGTCCTCTAGTCCTTTGAGAAGGCCTTGGGACAAAAAGCTCATCAGCCAAGCTTTTATATTGCCCTCTGATGTATTTATACATGTTAATTAGATCCCCTCTAAGGTGTCTTTTCTCTAGACTAAATAAACCCAGCTTATCTAACCTTTCTTGGTAAGTGACACCTTCTATCCCTCGTATCAATTTTGTTGCTCGTCTCTGCACCTGCTCTAAAACTGCAATATCTTTCCTGTAATGTGGTGCCCAGAACTGAATTCCATATTCCAGATGTTGCCTTACTAGAGAGTTAAACAGGGGCAATATTCTGCTAGTATTTCGAGTTTTTATTTCCCTTTTAATGTACCCCAAAATGTTATTAGCTTTAGCTGCAACAGCTTGGCATTGAATACGATTATTTAACTTGTTGTCGATGAGTACGCCTAAGTCCTTCTCCAAGTTTGATGTCCCAATCTGTATCCTGTTTATTTTGTATGATGCTAGACCATTGGTACGACCAAAATGCATGACCTCACATTTTTCAACATTGAATTTCATCTGCCATTTATGTGCCCATATAGCCATCCTATCCAGATCCTGTTGCAATATGTCACTATCTTCCTGAGAGTTGATGATTCTGCACAATTTTGCATCATCTGCAAAAAATAGCAACACTGCTTTCTACTGCATCTACTAGGTCATTAATAAATAAATTGAAGAGCACTGGGCCCAGTACAGACCCCTGTGGTACCCCACTGCTAACAGTCACCTATTTTGAGTATGATCCATTGACCACAACTCTTTGTTTTCTGTCTATTAGCCAGTTCCCTATCCATGCACACAGATTCTTCCCCAGTCCTTGCATCCTCAGCTTTTGCACCAGACTTTTGTGGGGAACAGTGTCGAAGGCCTTTGCAAAGTCCAAGTATATCACATCTACAGCATTCCCAATATCCACATTAGCGTTCACTACCTCATAAAAGCTAAGCATGTTATTAAAACAGGACCCCATGCTGATGCTGAGAAATGAGATTATTTTCTACCATGAAGTCATGTATAGTATCTCTTAGTAACCCCTCAAATAGTTTGCATACAACTGATGTTAAGCTTACAGGTATATCATTTCCTGGATCTGATATGTTGCCCTTCTTAACCACTTGCCGACCGCCCACAGCCCATGGGCGGCGGCAAAGTGGACGCCTAAAGGACCGCAATACGCCTTCAGGCGGCGCGTCCTTTAGGCATGCCGGGGGAGCGATCGCGTCATTGATGACGCGCGCTTCCCCCGGCAACTGGCTCCGCCCACCCGCCGTAACATCCCGCCGGCCATACGGAAGCGCCGGCGGGATGTTAACCCCGCGATCGCTGCTACAAAGTGTATAATACACTTTGTAATGTATACAAAGTGTATTATACAGGCTGCCTCCTGCCCTGGTGGTCCCAGTGTCGGAGGGACCACCAGGGCAGGCTGCAGCCACCCTAGTCTGCACCCAAACACACTGATCTGCCCCCCCCGCCCACTGATCGCCCACAGCACCCCTCAGACCCCCCCCTGCCCACCCCCCAGACCCCTGTTTGCACCCAATCACCCCCCTAATAACCCATCAATCACTCCCTGTCACTATCTGTCAACGCTATTTTTTTTTTATCCCCCCCCCTGCCCCCTGCCCCCTCCTGATCACCCCCCCACCCCTCAGATTCTCCCCAGACCCCCCCCCAGACCCCCCCCCCCCCCTGTGTACTGTATGCATCTATCTTCCCTGATAACCTGTCAATCACCCGTCAATCACCCATCAATCACCCATCAATCACCCATCAATCACCCCCTGTCACTGCCACCCAACAATCAGCCCCTAACCTGCCCCTTGCGGGCAATCTGATCACCCACCCACACCAATAAATCGCCCGCAGATCCGACATCAGATCACCTCCCAAATCCATTGTTTACATCTATTCTCTCCTCTAAACACCCACTAATTACCCATCAATCACCCCCTATCACCACCTGTCACTTTTACCTATCAGATCAGACCCTAATCTGCCCCTTGCGGGCACCCAATCACCCGCCAACACGCTCAGATTGCCCTCTGACCCCCCCTTATCAATTCGCCAGTGCATTAATTACATCTGTTCTTCCCTGTAATAACCCACTGATCACCTGTCAATCACCTGCCAATCACCTATCACCCATCAATCACCCCCTGTCACCCCCTGTCACTGCCACCCATCAATCAGCCCCTAACCTGCCCCTTGCGGGCAATCTGATCACCCACCCACACCATTAGATCGCCCGCAAACCCGCCGTCAGATTACCTCCCAAATGTATTGTTTACATCTGTTATCTTCTCTAAACACCCACTAATTACCCATCAATCACCCATCAATCACTCCCTATCACCACCTGTCACTGTTACCTATCAGATCAGACCCTAAGCTGCCCCTTGCGGGCACCCAATCACCCGCCCACACGCTCAGATTGCCCTCAGACCCCCCCCTTATCAATTCACCAGTGCATTAATTACATCTGTCCTTCCCTGTAATAACCCACTGATCACCTGTCAATCACCTGCCAATCACCTATCACCCATCAATCACCCCCTGTCACTGCCACCCAACAATCAGCCCCTAACCTGCCCCTTGCGGGCAAACTGATCACCCACCCACACCAATAGATCGCCCGCAGATCCGACATCAGATCACCACCCAAGCGCAGTGTTTCCATCTATTCTCTCCTCTAAACACTCACTAATTACCCATCAATCACCCATCAATCACCCCCTATCACCACCTGTCACTGTTACCCATCAGATCAGACCCTAATCTGCCCCTTGCGGGCACCCAATCACCCGCCTACACGCTCAGATTGCCCTCAGACCCCCCCTTATCAATTCGCCAGGGCATTATTTACATCTGTCCTTCCCTGTAATAACCCACTGATCACCTGTCACTCACCCATCAATCACCCCCTGTCACTGCCACCCATCAATCACCCCTGTCACTGCCACCCATCAATCAGCCCCTAACCTGCCCCTTGCGGGCAAACTGATCACCCACCCACACCAATAGATCGCCCGCAGATCCGACATCAGATCACCACCCAAGCGCAGTGTTTCCATCTATTCTCTCCTCTAAACACCCACTAATTACCCATCAATCACTCCCTATCACCACCTGTCACTGTTATCCATCAGATCAGACCCTAATCTGCCCCTTGCGGGCACCCAATCACCCGCCTACACGCTCAGATTGCCCTCAGACCCCCCCTTATCAATTCGCCAGGGCATTATTTACATCTGTCCTTCCCTGTAATAACTGTAACGATTGGTCATGCAGAACGTGGTCGTGACTGGAACCAGACTGGCAGATCCACGATCTCTGCATGGCAATCGTTTTGGTTTAAACAAACTGGAAGATCACACTTGAAATACTGATGTCTGCACCACAGAGTAAGATAATAAATGTGTTTATTTACAAGAATGCACATACACATACAACCAATATGCATGCAATCGTACAAGGTGACCACTGTGACCCAATATCACCCTGACTAACTAACTAATATTTACAGTGAATATGCAAGGGCACAGGTCACACAATATATATATACACCAGATAACAGAACACAGGAGTCTGGATCACACAGAATATACAGTAACACACACAATATATACAGACACGTCTCAGCAGAATCAGCACACGGAAGAATAGTCGTACAAGCCAGGATCAATAACCAGAGAATGCGAAGTACAAAGGCAGGAGACAGAGAATAGTCAGACTAGCAAGGATCAAATACCAGGAGTACAGAATACTGGAACAAAGTTCAGGAACACAGGACTTGATGGCCAGAGTCACAACTGCAGCGAGCAGACAAACAGACGGAATGACCTAGCAATGTGCTGCTAGCAAGTCCATCCTTTTATATGCAGCACATTGCTCAGGTGACTGGCCAGAATCTTCCACAGCTCCATCCGCTGGTGAGCCGAGGAACAGCACTGCTCCCAGCAATATGAGAGCCACCTGCTGGTAAACAGCTGAAGTCCACCTCAAGTTCCTTAGTGCTGCCACCAGCAGGATGACACAGGTACAGATCATTACAGTACCCCCCTCTTTTAGGAGCGGACTCCGAACGCTCCACACGATCTCCAGAGTTAGCCCCACCTGGGTCCCAATAGAAAAACCGAGGCTGGGTGGGCAGGGAGGGAGAGAAATCAAAAAACATAAAATATGAATGGACCACCAGAGTCTTTAGAGGCTGGACAGCCTGGACATGATGTGACTGGCAAGAGTCACGCAGAAACACAAATTGGGACACAGAGACATCAGCAGAGTGGAGATCATCAGGATCCGAAGGAGCAGGAACAGACTGGAACCCATCAGGATCAAGAAGAGCCAGAGCAGACTTGAGATCCGTAGGAACACCATACTTGGAAGCAACACCTGGAACTGCGGACTTGGAAGCAACACCTGGAACTGCGGACTTGGAAGCAACAACTGGAACCGAAGACTTGGAAGCAACAACTGGAACCGAAGACTTGGAAGCAACAACTGGAACCGAAGACTTGGAAGCAACAACTGGAACCGAAGACTTGGAAGCAACAACTGGAACCGAAGACTGGATACCCTCAGGAGCAACAGCAGCAGACTGGATGCCCTCAGGAGCAGCAGCAGCAGACTGGATACCCTCAGGAGCAGCAGCAGCAGACTGGATACCCTCAGGAGCAGCAGCAGCAGACTGGATACCCTCAGGAGCAGCAGCAGCAGACTGGATACCCTCAGGAGCAGCAGCAGCAGACTGGATACCCTCAGGAGCAGCAGTAGCAGACTGGATACCCTCAGGAGCAGCAGCAGCAGACTGGATACCCTCAGGAGCGGCAGCAGACTGGATACCCTCAGGAGCGGCAGCAGACTGGATACCCTCAGGAGCGGCAGCAGACTGGATACCCTCAGGAGCGGCAGCAGACTGGATACCCTCAGGAGCGGCAGCAGACTGGATACCCTCAGAAGCGGCAGCAGACTGGATACCCTCAGAAGCAGCAGCAGACTGGATACCCTCAGAAGCAGCAGCAGACTGGATATCTTCAGGAGCGGCAGCAGACTCACCAACCTTGGAAGCAGCAGCAAATTCGCCAGACTTGGAAGCAACAGCAGAGTCGCCAGACTTGGAAGCAACAGCAGAGTCGCCAGACTTGGAAGCAACAGCAGAGTCGCCAGACTTGGAAGCAACAGCAGAGTCGCCAGACTTGGAAGCAACAGCAGAGTCGCCAGACTTGGAAGCAACAGCAGAGTCGCCAGACTTGGAAGCAACAGCAGAGTCGCCAGACTTGGAAGCAACAGCAGAGTCGCCAGACTTGGAAGCAACAGCAGAGTCGCCAGACTTGGAAGCAACAGCAGAGTCCTGTGACATCTGAGCAGTTAACTGGAAAACTTCAGGTAGTGCTGCAGGCAGATTAGCAACAGACTGAATAGTCTCGGGCAGGGCAGCAACAGGCTGGATGGTAAACTGGGTGCCCTCAAGTAGTCCAGCAGACCAGGCACTACCAGGAGAAGCAAGAACAGTAGCAGGCCGGGCACCATCAGGAACATCAGTCTGAGCACCATTAGGAGCAGGATCATCAACAGACTTGGCACCTACAGGAACAGCAGCAACAAAAGTCTGTGAAGGCTGGGCAGCAGCTTGCATAACCTCAGGCAAAACAGAAGATGGGATAACTTTAGGCAAGTTAACAGGTTGGGCTGCTTCAGACAGGACAGCAGGCTCAGTAGTTTCAGACAGGACAGCAGCCTGTGTAACCTCATGGATCTGGACCTTTGGTTGAGCTCTTGGCTGGACCGTTGGCTGAGCGCTTGGCTGGACCGTTGGCTGAGCGCTTGGCTGGACCGTTGGCTGAGCGCTTGGCTGGACCGTTGGCTGAGCGCTTGGCTGGACCGTTGGCTGAGCGCTTGGCTGGACCGTTGGCTGAGCGCTTGGCTGGACCGTTGGCTGAGATCCCGATACAGTTTGTGCGGACTGGCACTGAAACGGTGTGAACTGAGCCTGTGCGGACTGGGAGCAAAGTTCCGCAGGCAAAGAGCAAAGTTCCGCAGGCAAAGAGCAAAGTTCCGCGGGCTGGATGCAACACTCTGCGGGCTGGATGCAACACTCTGCGGGCTGGATGCAACACTCTGCGGGCTGGATGCAACACTCTGCGGGCTGGATGCAACACTCTGCGGGCTGGATGCAACACTCTGCGGGCCTGGCAGGCTGACCCACTGTCAGCAAACCTAGTCCATGAAAGAGTCCACAAAGAAAGGCGAAGGACTGCTCAGGACAGACTGGAGATTGCTGAGGACACAAATCACCTGGAGTCTGCATGGACTTGGTTGAAGTCTGCATGGAGATGGTTGAAGTCTGCATGGACATGGATGAAGTTTGTATGGAGCTGCAAGGAGTCTGCACCGACCTGCATGGAGTCTGCACCGACTTGGATGGAGGCTGCGCACGACTGGAATCTGCTGGAGGCTGCGCGCGACTGGAATCGGCTGGAGGCTGCACATGACTGGAATCGGCTGGAGGCTGCACATGACTGGAATCGGCTGGAGGCTGCACATGACTGGAATCGGCTGGAGGCTGCACATGACTGGAATCGGCTGGAGGCTGCACATGACTGGAATCGGCTGGAGGCTGCACACGACTGGAATCGGCTGGAGGCTGCACACGACTGGAATCGGCTGGAGGCTGCACACGACTGGAATCGGCTGGAGGCTGCACACGACTGGAATCGACTGGAGGCTGCACACGACTGGAATCGACTGGAGGCTGCACACGACTGGAATCGGCTGGAGGCTGCACATGCTGAATGGAGTTGGTAGGAAAGAATTTCTTTTTCTTTTTGGATGATGACTTGTTTTCTAATGATTTTTGCCAGGACCAAGGTGTGGTTCTGACTGCAGTTTGCAATGGAGTTTGTACAGATAACTGACTTGCAGGTTGTGAACTCTGGACATAAGGGTTATCAGAGAGAGGATGAGATTGAAATTTAGAGGAAAGAATTTCTTGCCAGATGGCAATCAAAGCAGAGGCAGATTCATTCTCACACAAGGCATTAACCATCAGAGATCTTACTCCACAGATACAATTTCTAATAAACTCCTCATTTTGTTGCGAATAGAATGACATAAACTGTTCCCTATCATTCTTCAAATAGCCATAATAAGCATTGATCTCTTCTGCAGTAAAATCAAAACTGACTCGATTGCTGCAATCTCTCCACTCATTTGATTCCTCAATCACATGCATGCATGCATCTGCATCAAATGACAAGATTTCCTCCCAAACTTGGATCAGGGCAGAGGCGGCTTTCTGCGGACACAATTTGAAACCACTCATCCTTTCCACAGCATGCACATATTTCAGCAGACAAGAACTTTCCATTTTAGAATAGTGGTTTAAAAAACTTTTCCTATCCTTCTTTAAATGATCAAATAGATAGTTAATATCTGCTGCACAAAAGACAGGCTCTAAACGAGATTGGTTCCTAGCTGGCAGGGAATTTATTTGTCTATTAATAGAACTTGACTGAACTACATCAGAAACAGAATCAAGACTGGACTGGATTGTAACAGACAAAGAACCAGTTTGTATTTTATTCTTTGCTGTCACAAAAAAAGGTTTGCATTGGGAAATTAACATCTCTTCCCAGGCAGACATTAACAAGGAGGTTTTTTCAAATTTGCATACTCTTAAATCAATCAATGATTGAAGGGATTGGACACAAGCTTGCATAAAATTTTTGTCTTTCTTGGAGTAGAACTTAAAGAAAGATTCCCTGTCGTTTTTCAAAATAGACATCAAAACGGTAACATCAGATGGGCTAAATGGAGGATCAAGAAAATTATCCTTGGATAATTTACTTTTCAGCAACCATTGAAGGACTTGCAGCAAGTTCTGCACCTCTTCTGCAGACAAGATTTTCTGATTAACATAGTTTTGCACTAACTCCAATAACTGCTGAAGCTGCTTTCTGGAGTAAGCTGCAAAATACATGAAGGAATAACTTTTGCTATCCTCAGCGAGCAAGACATAGTAGTACACATCATCAAAACTCCAACTCTTTGTACAGATAGATGAATCTGCAGTATTTCTGTGATCAATATATGGGTTGGCTAGGTCATTCTGTAACGATTGGTCATGCAGAACGTGGTCGTGACTGGAACCAGACTGGCAGATCCACGATCTCTGCATGGCAATCGTTTTGGTTTAAACAAACTGGAAGATCACACTTGAAATACTGATGTCTGCACCACAGAGTAAGATAATAAATGTGTTTATTTACAAGAATGCACATACACATACAACCAATATGCATGCAATCGTACAAGGTGACCACTGTGACCCAATATCACCCTGACTAACTAACTAACTAATATTTACAGTGAATATGCAAGGGCACAGGTCACACAATATATATATACACCAGATAACAGAACACAGGAGTCTGGATCACACAGAATATACAGTAACACACACAATATATACAGACACGTCTCAGCAGAATCAGCACACGGAAGAATAGTCGTACAAGCCAGGATCAATAACCAGAGAATGCGAAGTACAAAGGCAGGAGACAGAGAATAGTCAGACTAGCAAGGATCAAATACCAGGAGTACAGAATACTGGAACAAAGTTCAGGAACACAGGACTTGATGGCCAGAGTCACAACTGCAGCGAGCAGACAAACAGACGGAATGACCTAGCAATGTGCTGCTAGCAAGTCCATCCTTTTATATGCAGCACATTGCTCAGGTGACTGGCCAGAATCTTCCACAGCTCCATCCGCTGGTGAGCCGAGGAACAGCACTGCTCCCAGCAATATGAGAGCCACCTGCTGGTAAACAGCTGAAGTCCACCTCAAGTTCCTTAGTGCTGCCACCAGCAGGATGACACAGGTACAGATCATTACAATAACCCACTGATCACCTGTCAATCACCTATCAATCACCCATCAATCACCCCCTGTCACTGCCACCCATCAATCACCCGCTGTCACTGCCACCCATCAATCAGCCCCTAACCTGCCCCTTGCGGGCAATCTGATCACCCACCCACACCAATAGATCGCCCGCAGATCCGACGTCCGATCACCTCCCAAGTGCAGTGTTTACATCTGTTCTCTACCCTAAACACCCACTAATTACCCATCAATCACCCCCTGTCACTGCTACCTATCAGATTAGACCCCTATCTGCCCCTAGGGCACTCAATCACCCGCCCACACCCTCAGAATGCCCTCAGACCCCAGCCCTGATCACCTCGCCAGTGCATTGCTTGCATCTATTCCCCCCTCTAATCACACCTTGAGACACCCATCAATCACCTCCTGTCACCCCCTAGCACACCTACCCATCAGATCAGGCCCTAATTTGCCCCGTGTGGGCTCCTGATCACTCGGCCAAACCCTCAGATCCCCCTCAGACCCCCTTCCGATCACCTCCCCAGTGCATTGATTGCATCTATTTTCCCCTCTAACCACCCCCTGAGACACCCATCAATCACCTCCTGTCACCCCCCTAGCACTCCTATCCATCAGATCAGGCCCAATACAACCGGTCATCTAAAAGGCCACCCTGCTTATGACCGGTTCCACAAAATTCGCCCCCTCATAGACCACCTGTCATCAAAATTTGCAGATGCTTATACCCCTGAACAGTCATTTTGAGACATTTGGTTTCCAGACTACTCACGGTTTTGGGCCCGTAAAATGCCAGGGCGGTATAGGAACCCCACAAGTGACCTCATTTTAGAAAAAAAGACACCCCAAGGTATTCTGTTAGGTGTATGACGAGTTCATAGAAGATTTTATTTTTTGTCAAAAGTTAGCGGAAATTGATTTTTATTGGGTTTTTTTCACAAAGTGTCATTTTTCACTAACTTGTGACAAAAAATAAAATCTTCTATGAACTCGCCATACACCTAACGGAATACCTTGGGGTGTCTTCTTTCTAAAATGGGGTCACTTGTGGGGTTCCTATACTGCCCTGGCATTTTAGGGGCCCTAAACCGCGAGGAGTAGTCTAGAAAACAAATGCCTCAAAATGACCCGTGAATAGGACGTTGGGCCCCTTAGCGCACCTAGGCTGCAAAAAAGTGTCACACATGTGGTACCGCCGTACTCAGGAAAAGTAGTATAATGTGTTTTGGGGTGTATTTTTACACATACCCATGCTGGGTGGGAGAAATTTCTATGTAAATGGTCAATTGTGTGTAAAACAAATCAAACAATTGTCATTTACAGAGATATTTCTCCCACTTAGCATGGGTATGTGTAAAAATACACCCCAAAACACATTATACTACTTCTCCTGAGTACGGCGGTACCACATGTGTGGCACTTTTTTACACCCTAAGTACGCTAAGGGGCCCAAAGTCCAATGAGTACCTTTAGGATTTCACAGGTCATTTTGCGACATTTGGTTTCAAGACTACTCCTCACGGTTTAGGGCCCCTAAAATGCCAGGGCAGTATAGTAACCCCACAAATGACCCCATTCCAGAAAGAAGACACCCAAAGGTATTCCGTGAGGAGTATGGTGAGTTCATAGAAGATTTTATTTTTTGTCAAAAGTTAGCGGAAAATTGATTTTTATTGTTTTTTTCACAAAGTGTCATTTTCCACTAACTTGTGACAAAAAATAAAATCTTCTGTGAACTCACCATACTTCTAACGGAATACCTTGGGGTGTCTTCTTTCTAAAATGGGGTCATTTGTGGGGTTCCTATACTGAACTGGCATTTTAGGGGCCCTAAACCGTGAGGAGTAGTCTGGAAATCAAATTTCGCAAAATGACCTGTGAAATCCTAAAGGTACTCATTGGACTTTGGGCCCTTTAGCGCAGTTAGGGTGCAAAAAAGTGCCACACATGTGGTATTGCCATACTCGGGAGAAGTAGTACAATGTGTTTTGGGGTGTATTTTTACACATACCCATGCTGGGTGGGAGAAATACCTCTGTAAATGACAATCTTTTGATTTTTTTACACACAATTGTCCATTTACAGAGTTATTTCTTCCACCCAGCATGGGTATGTGTAAAAATACACCCCAAAACACATTGTACTACTTCTCCCGAGTACGGCGATACCACATGTGTGGCACTTTTTTGCACCCTAACTGCGCTAAAGGGCCCAAAGTCCAATGAGTACCTTTAGGATTTCACAGGTCATTTTGCGGAATTTGATTTCCAGACTACTCCTCACGGTTTAGGGCCCCTAAAATGCCAGGGCAGTATAGGAACCCCACAAATGACCCCATTTTAGAAAGAAGACACCTCAAGGTATTCCGTTAGGAGTATGGTGAGTTCATAGAAGATTTTATTTTTTGTCACAAGTTAGTGGAAAATGACACTTTGTGAAAAAAACAATAAAAATCAATTTTCCGCTAACTTTTGACAAAAAATAAAATCTTCTATGAACTCACCATACTCCTAACGGAATACCTTGGGGTGTCTTCTTTCTAAAATGGGGTCATTTGTGGGGTTCCTATACTGCCCTGGCATTTTAGGGGCCCTAAACCGTGAGGAGTAGTCTGGAAATCAAATTCCGCAAAATGACTTGTGAAATCCTAAAGGTACTCATTGGACTTTGGGCCCTTTAGCGCAGTTAGGGTGCAAAAAAGTGCCACACATGTGGTATCGCCGTACTCGGGAGAAGTAGTACAATGTGTTTTGGGGTGTATTTTTACACATACCCATGCTGGGTGGGAGAAATAACTCTGTAAATGGACAATTGTGTGTAAAAAAAATGAAAAAATTGTCATTTACAGAGATATTTCTCCCACCCAGCATGGGTATGTGTAAAAATACACCCCAAAACACATTCTACTACTTCTCTTGAGTACGGCAATACCACATGTGTGGCACTTTTTTGCAGCCTAACTGCGCTAAGGGGCCCAAAGTCCAATGAGCACCTTTAGGCTTTACAGGGGTGCTTACAAATTAGCACCCCCCAAAATGCGAGGACAGTAAACACACCCCACAAATGACCCCATTTTGGAAAGTAGACACTTCAAGGTATTCAGAGAGGGGCATGGTGAGTCCGTGGCAGATTTCATTTTTTTTGTCGCAAGTTAGAAGAAATGGATTCTTTTTTCTTTTCTTTTTTTTTGTCACAAAGTGTCATTTTCCGCTTACTTGTGACAAAAAATAATATCTTCTATGAACTCATTATGCCTCTCAGTGAATACTTTGGGATGTCTTCTTTCCAAAATGGGGTCATTTGGGGGGTATTTATACTATCCTGGAATTCTAGCCCCTCATGAAACATGACAGGGGGTCAGAAAAGTCATAGATGCTTGAAAATGGCAAAATTCACTTTTTGCACCATAGTTTGTAAACGCTATAACTTTTACCCAAACCAATAAATATACACTGAATGTTTTTTTTTTAATCAAAAACATGTTTGTCCACATTTTTCGCGCTGCATGTATACAGAAATTTTACTTTATTTGAAAATTGTCAGCACAGAAAGTTAAAAAAATCATTTTTTTGCCAAAATTCATGTCTTTTTTGATGAATATAATAAAAAGTAAAAATCGCAGGAGCAATCAAATAGCACCAAAAGAAAGCTTTATTAGTGACAAGAAAAGGAGACAAAATTCATTTAGGTGGTAGGTTGTATGAGCGAGCAATAAACCGTGAAAGCTGCAGTGGTCTGAATGGAAAAAAAGTGGCCGGTCCTTAAGGGGTAGAAAGACTGTGGTCCTCAAGTGGTTAAATAATGGGAAAACGTGGGCTGTACGCCAATCCACTGGGACTCTGCCAGTTGAGAGTCACAAAAGATAAGATAAAGGGGTTTATCTATAACTGAACTTAAAGGGGAACTTCAGCCTAAACAAACATACTGTCATTAATTTACATTAGTTATGTTAATTAGAATAGATAGGTATTATAATCTCTTACCCACCCCGTTTTAAAAGAACAGGCAAATGTTTGTGATTCATGGGGGCTGCCATCTTTGTCATGGGGGCAGCCATCTTTTTGGTTGAAAGGAGGTAACAGGGAGCTGGAGACACAGTTCCAACTGTCCTGTGTCCTGATGACCCCTCCCAGCTGCACGTGCTAGGCTTCAAATGTGAAATTCAAAATGTAAAAAAAAAAAAAAAAAAATTGCACCAAAAAAGCAGAATGAGAGCAACAACATCAGAAATCCCATCATGCTTTGCACAGCATTAGGGGGAAAATGCCCTGGCAGTTTTTTACTGTGCAGCTAAAAATGAGGCTTGTTTAATAGAAAAAAAATTCTGATTCTGTGAAACAGTTAAAGAAACACCAGGTCTTTTCAGTGCTGCTTAGTCAATTTTTAGTCTGGAGGTTCACTTTAATTCCCTTAGGACCCGAGGATGCATGCCATCCGAGACAGGTGCCTTGTCTATTTTTAATTAATTTTGTCTTGCCTTCACTTCTTCCTGCGTTAAAGAGACTCTGAAGCAAAACATTTTTGCTATATTTACCTTTTAATTAGCTTCAGAAGTCTCATCAGCGGTAAACCGCCGCATCCCCGCCGAAATACGAGGGCTGCAGACCCCCCAAACCCCCGGACAAACATCCACTACCAACTTGGTCGTGGATTGTGCTGCCCTGAGAGGCAGAGCTATGAGCTGTAGCTCTGCCTCTCCTGCCGTCAATCGCTATACGGATCGCCGCCTCTCCCCGCCCCTCTTTGTGAAGGAAGAGTGGGAGAGGCGGTGATCTGCCGTGATTTACATCAGAAGAGGCAGAGCTACAGCAGAGAGCTCTGCCCCTTCCAGGAAACGCCGGCCAGATCCCCCCCCCCCCCCTCACGGGAATTAGGGGGGTCTGCAGCTTTCGTTTTTCGGGGGAAATGTGGCGGTTTACCGCTAATGAGAGTACTGAAGCGAATGAAAAGGTAAATGTAGCAAAAAATGTTCGCTTCAGACTCTCTTTAAGTACTTAATATTACAATTGGAAGTTTGAGACCCTTCTGCATCTGTAATTTCCAACAGTGATGTTTCCCTTGTTAAGACAGAAGCAAAGAGAGCATTTAATAACTCTGCTTTACCTTGATTATCCACTATTGAGTTCCCACCCTCATCCTTTAGGAGTCCAATACAGTCAACCTTTCTTTTTCTTTTTTTTGAGTTGATGTACTTTTAAAACTTCTTTGGGTTAGATTTGATATCCCTAGCAATTTGATTTTCAGCTTCAATCTTTGCTGAAAACTTTTATTGCACTCCTTATAATTGCCTCGGCCCCCTCCTGTTTTAGGACCTTATAGGCATTCTTTTTCACCTTCATTTTATCTCTAACCTTTCTATTCATCCATAGAGGCCTTTTTTTTATTCCTAGACATTTTGTTTCCATATGGGATATACATACTATAATATTGATTGAGAATAAGTTTAAAAGCTTGTCATTTCCCTTCAGTGTCCTCCCCTTGTAGTACATTATCCCAGTTAACCAAACTTAGTGCCTGCCTGAGTTGATCGAACTTTGCTTTTCTAAAATTCGTAGTTTTAGTGGTCCCGCTGCCCCACCAGATCAAATGTTATCATGTTGTGATAACTATTTCCCAAATGTTCTTGAACCTGCACACAGGGGAGCGGAGGCAGACATGGGGGCAGAGGGCACAACGGGGGACACAAAGGGAGACACTATAGACACATGGGAACACAGGAGTACACATGGAGAACACAAGAGGTACAAGGGGGACACAATAATTGGGGGAGAACATCTACAAGATGCCCCTGGATAATGGACGTACCAGGTTTAGTTTTTTCCTCCTGGTTTTCATCCTTTAAACCTAGAACTGTTTTTTTAGTCCGGGGCATCTTTTATTGCAAAAAATATGGTAATCTGTTTTGCACTCTACATACTGTACATATGTTTATCTCATAATGTCACCTTGGATACACTTTAAAAGGCATTTTATTGATAAGATGTGAAAATATTACCTAGGAGAAAACTTTTACACTTCTAGGGGCCATTATGTTTGGGCACCATATTGATAATCTAATTTTGGGTTGGATGGATAAAATTGATATGCAGAACTTTTTTACATATACAAACACTAAAACATACATGTTGTCTGTTGTTGTGAACAATATTCCTGTAATTTTACATTTTCTGATCACTAGTTCCAGGAAGAGTGCAAAATAATAGGGAAAAAAATAGGATATTGACTGTTGCATTTCATAAGATATTGTATATAAGGCCCTATCCAATCCATTTTTTTCTTCTAAGATTTCTCCTAGGTAGTATTTCACATCCTTTAACCACTTCACAACTGAGGGGTTTTACCCCTTCAGCATCCAAGCAATTTTCACCTTTCAGGTCCTTCCATTCATTTGCCAATAACTTTATCTCTACTTATCAGAATGAAATGTGTTAAATGTGTTTTTTTTTTTATCACTAATTAGGCTTACTTTGGGTGGTACATTATGCCAAGAATTTTTTTATTTTGAATGTTTTTTAATGGAAAAATAAGAAAAAAATTGGAAAAAAATCCTTATTTTTCAGTTTCCGGCCATTATAATTTTTAAATAATGCATGCTACCGTAATTAAAATCCACGTAATTAATGTGCCCATTTGTACCGGTTATTACACCATTTAAATGATGTCCCTGACACAATGTCTGGTGCCAATATTTTATTAGGAAATAAAGATGCATTTTTTTTCAGTTTTGCATCCATCATTAATAAAAAGCCCATAATTTATAAAGTAACAGTATTATACCGTCTTGACATACATATTAAAAAAGTTCAGTCCCTAAGAAAACTATGAATGCATTTTTTATAATTGTAAATTTATTTCATTGTATTTTTTTACAAAAAAAATAAATGTTGGTAACTATTGGGGAGTGTGGGAGGTAAGGGGTTAATTTAAAATGTAAAAACAGGTCTTTGTATTTAAAAAAAGTACTTTTAGATGTAGTTTTACTATTTGGCTACAAGATGGCCTCAGTCTTTTTTTTGTTATATGTCCTGTAAGCGAAATATGTATGCTTACAGGAAGTGTACTGAAGATGGGAAACTTTTATTTATTAGAATGATCGTGCAGCTTCTCATAAAAGGCGCCGATAATTGCTACGGGGACTTAGATCAATGATTAGGAATTGCTTTCTCATTCATTGATCTCCTGGCGGGCAGATGGCAACATGAACGAGCGCACAAATAAGCGGGAGCGCTTTCAGCAGTGGTAGCAGCGGGAGTACGTATATTTACTCCCCTGGGCGGTTAGATGAAGTCTGCAGGGGAGTAGATATACTGTACTGGAGCTGTGAAGTGGTTAAAGGGGACCTAAACTGAGAAGGATATGGATTTTTCCTTTTAAAATAATACCAGTTGCCTGACTCCCCTGCAGTCCCTGAACAAGCATGCAGATCAGGTGCACTGACTGACTGGATTAGCTGCATGCTTGTTTCAGGTGTGTGATTCAGCCACTGCTGCAGCCATAGAGATCAGCAGGACTGCCAGGCAACTGGTATGGTTTAAAAGGAAACATCCATACCCCTCTCAGTTTAGATTCCCTTTAAATAAAATGCCTGTAAAGCCACCAGTAAGCAAGACAATACTCAGGCTAATTTTGACAGTATGTTTAACCTACTTTTTGGTACTTTTTAAGTTACAGAGTGCTGAAAACTTATTTTAAATAAAATACAAAAAATTATCTCTTAGGAGAAAACTTAAGAGAAAAAGTGAATTTGACCAGGCCCATAGGTTCGTATTCAATACAGTTTTTCTCCTAGGATATACTTTTTTATCTTCTGTTCTGTTTAAAATAACTGTTCAGCTTTCTGCTACTTAAGATTAACTCTGTGTTACCGTTGCATACAGTAGGTACAAATAAACACTGCAGCAGTGCATTGCCATAACACTACACGTTACAAGGCAACGCTAACATTGCACTGTGAACGTCACATAGAGTTTTAATTGCAGTGTGGTTAGCAACGTCCCACTGTGAATCTAGCCTTTAGGCTTTTTTTTTG
Organism: Hyperolius riggenbachi; assembly: GCF_040937935.1. Classification (NCBI taxonomy): domain Eukaryota; kingdom Metazoa; phylum Chordata; class Amphibia; order Anura; family Hyperoliidae; genus Hyperolius; species Hyperolius riggenbachi. The sequence goes on along the minus strand of NC_090652.1, from coordinate 201,597,418 downwards.
TTTGACAATGTGTAAACATAATCTAGGAGAAAATGTAGGTGAAAAGGTGAATTAAATAAAGGCCATAGTGAGAATTCACTGTTTGTGGCATTCAGGTTTTTCCTCCCAAGCTTAGTCGAGGATAACACATAAAACAATTTTGTCAGTTGAGTGAACATGAGGTTGTAGGTACCATTCATTGGAGAAGTCCCTGAATAGTCATGAAGAATAATAATAATAACTTGAATTAACAACGAATAAAGACACAGCATACTTTTTTTTTTTTTAATAAACAACAAATTGTTAGAATGTGAAATACTTTTTAGTTAAGGAAACCCTAATTTCTACTTTTTCATAGACCCACAAATTTTGCTTTAATTATTGTTATACACTCACGTAATGCCTATTATTATACTTTCTTTGCATTTTATAATCTTTTGTTTTATAAAACTGGTACTACATAAAGTTTATCAATATATCTCACTATTCTTCATTCCTCTCTTGTGCCTTTTTGTACACCATTGTGTTGCTAGTTTTTCCTGTCTGTAACTCTTCCTTAAAGAGGAACTCCAGTGAAAATAATGTAATAAAAAGTGCTTCATGTTTATAATATTTATATATACATGATTTAGTCAGTGTTTGCCCATTGTAAAATCTTTCCTCTCCCTGATTTACATTCTGACCTTTATCACTTGGTGACATTTTTACTGCTGGCAGGTGATGTCTGTGGAATGGGAATGCTGCTTGCTTTTTAGGCAGTTGGAAACAGCAGTAAACAGCTTTTATTTCCCACAAGGCAACAAGGCTCCCACAGTGTGATGTCAGAACAATGGTCCTGATATCACACTGTGGGAGGGGTTTCACCACAATATCAGCCATACAGAGCCCCCTGATGATCCGTTTGTGAAAAGGAAAAGATTCCTCATGGGAAAAGGGGTATCTGCTACTGATTGGGGTGAAGTTCAATTCTTGGTTACGGTTTCGCTTTAAATTAACATAATTCATCTGTGTACCTGAAACTTCATAACACCTCAGTCCTCTATCTTGTCATACATCCATTCTCTATGTCTCATACTAGAGGCCTGCATTGGGTTTGGTACCCATGGCTTGCCCAAAATGCGGATCGGGTTTGGGTGCCCGTTTTGATTTTAATCGGGTTTTGGGTCGGGTGCAGGTACCAGATTCACCAGAAAGCAGGTTGTTGGTCGGGTGCGGGTAACAGGCCTGTGGGTTGGGTGCGGCTCTGAAAAATTAGACTCGCACAGAACATCACGTCGGGTACCCGTGGGCTTCCCGAAATGGGTTCAGTTACTAATTTTGATTTCAGTTGGGTTGCGGGTCGGGTGTGGGTAGTGGATCTGTAGGTGCAGGTAACAGATTCACCAGAAAGCGAGTTGTGAGTCGGGTTGTGGGGCTGTTGGTGCATGTCTGAAAAATTAGACCTGGGCAGGCCTCTATCTCATACCACATTTTTCACTGTGTCTTATACCCATACCTAATAAAGGTGTGTTAATTTTTTTCTGGGTAACATGTTTTCCTTGACCATTCCCATGCCTCAACAAATAAAAACTTGCTAGATATCAGTAAGAATGTCTGTGTTGTGTATAGTACTTTTATCTGTTTTGTTGTTCTTATAGACTTCATCTTTTTTTTTTTTTTTTTTTTTTTTAGAGTCCATCTACTGTTTCTCTAGATGAGCATAAAGAAGTGAATTGGCAAGAACATCGTATGAAATCTCAGAAGGCCAGGTTTAAGTTCAGGTAATTTTTTTTTAATTTATTCTTATTTTATTCTTGTCAGTTGTGGTAAAGTGACACAGCTAGGTGGTCAGACTTATAAAACTTTGTTATAAGTGCTTTCTATTAGCAGATCCTTTGGAATATGTTGCCATGTGGCCTCAGTAAGTGAAAAGCAAATCATTGATTTGTTTTAGTAATAGATACTCCTGAAACATATGGATTTACTTACACATGTCATTGGTAATTAGTCCTTTTTAATATGTGTAGCTCCCTGGTGACTTAATGCACAGTATTAGCTTTATAATGTCTATTAACCATAATCATGATTGTTCAGTTTTGACAGCTACCTTTAAGGTTGTTTTTTACGTATTCCTTGCTAAAAGTGTTCATAAGTAACTATGCAAAAATAAACCTTGAGAATTTGCATGATTGGAACAATTTCTCTGACATCTTGGATGACTATATTGTGATCATAGGCTTTCAGTTATTGCAGCTTTTAAATTATGATCCGCTATACCCTAAGTGGAATGGCAATCAAGTGAAATTAAAGGGCTAATATGATAAAGAATGTTAAAATTTAAAATTCATGTGTGCACGTGTATAAAGGTAAAATCTTTCCTAAAGTAAAGAGCACTTTAAATTACTTTGTCTAGGTAGCTGTCATTAACAGAAAGTGTTTTTATTCTGATGGTTTAGACATGTTATTGACGGGTTATGGACTAATCTTCTCATCTGGGATTCTCAGATTTTTCTTTATTTTAAAAAGCACTTACTGAATGGCAGTTGCTCATTCCAACTGCCAGAATAGTGTACCAGCAAGTAAGCTGTCCACTTAGCATCTTCGAGAGAGATCATTCCTGGGGAGTGCTCTTAAAAGAATAAAAGTAAACTTTAGATTTGTCCGAGAGGAGAAGGACTGGTTCAAAACCTCTTGGTAACAGGCAAGAACCATCAGACTAAAAACACTTACTGTAAGTAATAGCTACATAGAAATAAAAGTAATTTAAGGGGATATTTTACTCAGAGACAAATGTACATCTTATATTGAGTTGTACATATGTTTTTCACATTTTACAATTTTAATCATACTTCCTCTTTAAAGGGACTCCGAGCAGTGCAGAAACTATGGAAAGATGCACATCATTTTAAAGCTCTCTTTCTCCTCTTTCCAATGATATATAAACCGCCACCCTACGCCTTTTAGTTTTCGCTATTTTCGCGATTGAAATTGCCGCGGCCGCGATTTCGATCGCGAAAATAGAGAAAACTAAAAGGCGTAGGGCAACGATGTAGGTGTCGCCAGAAAGAGGAGAAAGAGAGCTTTAAAATGATATCCATCAAGCCATAGTTATATTGTATTACACAGGGCGACTTTTTGTCAAAGTCAGCAGCTGCATTCAGCAGAATGGAGCTGCTGACACTGGGGAAAGTGTCGTCCTGTGTAATACAATATAACTATGGCTTGATGGATATCATTTTAAAGCTCTCTTTCTCCTCTTTCTGACGACACCTAAATCGTTGCCCTACACCTTTTAGTTTTCTCTATTTTTGCGATCGAAATCGCGGTCGCGGCAATTTCAATCGCGAAAATAGCGAAAACTAAAAGACGTAGGGTGGTGGTTTATATATCATTGGAAAGAGGAGAAAGAGAGCTTTAAAATGATATGCATCTTTCCATAGTTTCTGCACTGCTCGGAGTCCCTTTAAGATCTCTCTCAACCAACTGTTACTACCTCTGCTAGCTTAAAATTTGATTTTACCTCTGGACTTGTTTATATTTATAGTTTTGGGTAGGGTAAAGTTTTACATTTTTGTTGTCATGAATTTCAACTTTAAGGACTTTCCACACTTCTTGTGGAGGTACTGTGCACAAAGCAGATGGAGCATTTCTGTGGTGAAGATGCAGTCAACGAACATGAACATTTGACAAAGGTTCTGTTGTTTTGTTGCTTTCCAGTTGGAGAGAAGTTTGAGTGGGTTTTGAGCAACAAACAGTGTTGCTGGAAATGGCATGCTTTGCTTAATTAGTGTTTATTAAACTCAATAGAAGTTCTTATTGGTTGGTTACTGATTGGCTCATTCATTTTCTTATGGTGTCCTTGCTTTGGTGTCTTCTTAATGAAGTGGCCCTGCATGAAACAACAACGAGCTGTTGGTCAACAGGTGTGTTTTGTAGAAAATCTGAGTTTTTGAGAAAATCAACTTTAAACTTTAGAGGGGAAAACACATTTTTAAGCCAATATTATGTCATATTGGGGAAATGAAAAAAAAATGTTTTTAAAATTTTTGATGGAAATATTGCATTTTTAACTCAGCGCAATGTTGGTTTGAAGCAACTTCAGTTACCTTTAATTACTGACACATAAGAATTATACAGGTTTCGTGGCTAGGTAGATGCAGTTATGGTACCGATTATGTGTAAGTAGCCCCAGAACCTGTATAATTTAGATGTGTCAGTAATTAAAGGGTTGAGTTGGCAACACTGCCCCAAGGTTGTTCATTTTTTTTTTTTTTTAATGGTTAGGCTGGTTCTTCATTTGAACATGTGGAATCAGTCATTTTTTTTTCATTTTTATGTCTCACTGTGATAGCTTTTTTGCTTGTTTTCTGCAATCTATTTTTACTTTTGGAAATGTGTTTTCATGCTATTTCATAAATTGTGGAGAAATTCAGTAGAATTAGGATTTCTTATGACATGCAAAAATTAGATGCACAAAGCCGTTTTTTTCATAAAAAAAAAAAATACAAACACACACAGACCAATTGAGGAGACGTGGGGGGCCCATAGATATACATTACAAGTGAGATAGTGTGCCCAGTCTTAAAGGACATCCAAGGTGAAAATAAACTTATGAGAAAAACAATTGTATCTATCCTCCTAAAAATGACTTTTTTTTAGATATCCCAGTTTTATTTTATATTTAAATCTAGTTTTTAAGTTTTTACATTTCATTGTCTCTGCTCAAAGCCACATTCATTGAAGTATGCTAGAGCTCAAATCTATGAATTATTGACCTTTATCTTCCTGCTCCAGGAAGCCATTTACTGACTGAAAAGTATTTTATGGCTGTAATTACTTATCAGTAAGGGTTACGCTATAGTTTGACCCAGTCCGACCCAGTTCCGACATAAACTGTCACTTGCATACCTGATGTTTAACTCTTTCAGGCAGAGAAAGAAAAAAAAAGAAACACAGCCTAGTTATTTGTGTGCTTGGCACTATTCATACACGTCTATCTCATCATGTCACATGTCACCTCGGATGTCCTTTAACCCCCTTGGCGGTATGAAAAATACCGCCAGGGGGCAGCGCAGCAGTTTTTTTTTTGATATTTTTTTTTTAAATCATGTAGCGAGCCCAGGGCTCACTACATGATAGCCGCTGCTCAGCGGCATCCCCCCAGCCCCGCCGATCGCCTCCGGCGATAGGCGATCAGGAAATCCCGTTCAAAGAACGGGATTTCCTGGAGGGCTTCCCCCATCGCCATGGCGACGGGGCGGGATGACGTCACCGACGTCAGCGACGTCGGGACGTCATTGGGAGACCCGATCCACCCCTTGTCGCTGCCTGGCACTGATTGGCCAGGCAGCGCAGGGGTCTGGGGGGAGGGCGTGCGCCACACCGGATAGCGGCGATCGGGCGCGCGGCGGCGGCGATCGGGGTGCTGGCGCAGCTAGCAAAGTGCTAGCTGCGTCCAGCAAAAAAAAAATTATGAAAATCGGCCCAGCAGGGCCTGAGCGGCACCCTCCGGTGGCTTACCCCGTGTCACACACGGGGTTACCGCTAAGGAGGTTGAAGAAAATGTGCACTGTCACTTTACATTTCAAAATTGACTCAGGTAAAACAATCTTTTCAGCTCTGTTCACACTTATCAGAATTCAAGTGCATTGTGTGCTTTTGCAATGTTGCATTCATTGCACATCTATTATTTAAATGGCATCACATTTGTCCTGCCTTTTTCTGTTTTTTTGTGCAATGTTTAATCTACTTTTTATAATCACCCTGCAGGTTTGTTTTTTTTTGTGTGTGATGTGCGATTTATGTTTACTGCTAATCAGTGGGACTGCAAAGATATCAGTTTTTTTGTAAAAGTTTGAATGCAATATTGACGTTAACTAGACACACTTTCATGTAAATTAACTTCACTGGCCTGCACTGAAAAAAACACAATCCAAAAATGTGCAGGGATGCCCACAAAATCACAAAACCACAGAGGAAAAAGCAAAAGAAAATGTATGAAAAGTAAAAAAATTCAGATTCATGCATGTGAAAAAAAATTGGAATTTGCATGAATAAGTCTGAAATGTGCCTTGGGGCCTGAACACACTACTTTGTTCCGGGCCGCTTTTCAGCAACTCATATCACTCTATAGCAGTGATGTGTTGCTCAAAGGTGGACCGAAACACACTATTATGTTCAGCCCTTTACAGATAAAAGTATGGCCAAATTAATGAAACTAAAACTGCAGTAATCCAGCATTGCACTTTTTTTATTAATTGAATTACTTTTTTTCTGCAGTTTTATTAAAATTTTCACTGGGTGAACATTGGCCAAGGTCAATGCAAAATCAAGTTTGGGATTTTTTCCCTGCTCATCCTTAGACTGTGGGCCCGATCCAATCCACTCCTAAGTTTTGTCCTAGGTGATGTTTTTCCATCTTACAAATATAAAATGTATTTTAATCCACCCGCAAGCAAGAAAATACTCTAAGTTTGACTGCACTTCTTCAATTACAGAATATGGAAATAACACACAGTGAAAAATTATCTCCTAAGAGAAAACGTGGGACAAAAATTGAATAGGATCGGGCTCTATGGCGCATATCCTATTCCTATTTCTCTTGAGTTTTCTCCAGCAAGACATTTTCAGACCTCACTAATAAAATAACTTTGAAGCCCCCACCATGCAACAAAATACTCAAAACAAGTTTGATATTCGCTTTTTAATGACTGTTTAACCATTTTTGCCACCCGGACATGAAGCTCACGTCCGGGCTGCTGCTCTGCTGCAGTGCCGCGCTTCGGCGCGCGCGCCCCCGTGGTGTCTCCCGGTAGCCCTGGGATCAGTGAACGGGAACATGGTTCCCGATCACAGATCCATGTCCCCAGCAGAAATACCAAAGCGCTCTTACAAGAGGCTTCAGTCTTTCTGCATGTAAAAATTTCCGCATCCCCATTGTGCTTCCACTTAGCGAGAAGCACAAGGAGGGGAAAAAAACTCAAGGTGGCCATCTTGTGGCCAAATAGTAAAACTACATCTACAAATTTTTTACATTACAATTTACACGTATAATAACATTAAAACTTAACTGTTTATTTCCCACACCAAAATATTACCCAAATAAAATTTTTCATGGGGAAAAAAAGACAGTTAAAAAAAAAGAAAAAAGAAATAAATAGTTACCTAAGGGTCTAAACGTTTTAAATATGCATTTGAAGGGGGTATACTACAAACATTTTTTAAATTATAAGCTTGTAAGTATTGCTGTATTTTGAAAGCTGATGTTTTTATGCTGGATAAAAGGAACTTTTGCAAATCCACTGAGAGCATCTCTCTTTATCTTCCTGTGCACTGAGCTTGCACTGGCAGGTATAAATATCTTAAACTGATGTTTCCTGACATTTGTTGTATAAAATATCCAAAAGATTCAAAAGACTTATTACAGATTACAATTATTTATACTAAATTATTATGTTTACTATAAAAGCAGGCTTTGTTACTGCTATCTATGTGGGCTTATTGTAAACTCAGAAATTAACTGCACACAAAATGTCTTTTGGTTACTTGTATGCCTTAAAATAACATTTCAAAAATAAGGGTTCAACCAAAGCTGTACTAATGGCAAAAAGAAAAATGTGATTTGATATCCAGTGACTTAGGAGGGGGATCTTCAGGCAGTTGCAGGATAGATAATGTACTACTCTAATGTTATCTAACTACTATTAGATCATTAGAGCATAGTAACAACCACATGGGTATCCTATTGCTTGTTATCTGATTCCCCTATTTCACATCTGTGTTTTTTAGTCGTATTCCGATCTCAGTAACATGTAACAGAAACATGGTACTGATGAAAGAAGCACCAGTTCTGTTCATTTAGTCCCCAGCTAAGGCTAAGAAACTATCGGCAAAAGTGCTCTCTGTTCTACTATCAACTTTTTTTTCTGGGTTTTCATTGTTTCCCTCTATTGATTAACTGTCCCATAGTGATACCATTTTTTTCCCTTATGCTTACCCCATTTTCTCCCCCCAAGTAAAGTCTTTTCTATTGCATATCTAAAACTACTCCCTTTAATTTAAAGCCCTACCTGACACCTAACTCCACCTCTTCCTCCCCACAGTGCAGTAAACAGCTAAGCCTAACTTCATAATTCTGTCTATTCTCCCCCTACACTATCCTCTAATACTAACCTTCCTAAATCTAATTCTGCCATGCTGCATCTTTCATCCTCGGTTCTCTGATCCCTAAGTACTTTATCTCTGATGCTATGACATCTCTTTCTTGTCTTTCCAGTTCTCTGTTCCTATCTCATTTTTTGCAGTTTTCTGACCACCTACTGTTTCATCGACAGTCGAATAACAATTTTCTTGACTGTAAAAAAGAAAGGCCTGATTTATCAGCACTTCTCAGACTGAGTAAGCATTGCTAATTTTGGTGATCAGAGAGTCTGGGGGACTTTTGTGAGTTGGGTTCTAGCAACAAGCAGGTAGGTAGTAATAGGCAAAAGTATTGATTTCGGTTACAAATTTTGCATGTTTGCCAATTGTTGTCTATACACACACATGTGATTGAGCATAATGCTGAAAACCCAGGTGCATGCTTTGTATATACTGTATATAAAAAAAGTGTTTGAAAACACATGGGCTAAAGTTTGCGTGTTAAAGTGTGCTCATTTTCACTGTAATCTAAAGCATTAGTGAGCATTGTTCTAGAGCCTATTAACACTAAATGCTCTTCTGTACCACTTCCTCAACAATGCTGACAGGATGAGAAAAGGCTTAAGCATGGCTTGTTTGAAAGAAACCCACTTCTAGCTAAAAATATTTGGTTTTCTGTATGATGGTGTGGGGATACACATGTAACTTTATGACATCCTTCATGCATGAACAAAGATCCTCCAATAACCATATCATGGCTGGCACAAAAATAAGCATTTCTCCATTTTAATTTCTTTCTCCATGTGCATGTCTTCCCATAAAATGTTATAGTCCTTCAGCTTACGTTCCATGTGAACAAACCACAAAGGGCTCAATCCAATTCACTTTTTTTCCTAAGTTTTCTCATATGTGATATTTCACATCTTATCAATAAAATGCCTTTCAAGCCACCACAAGCAAGAACATACTCAATAATTTTGAAAGCAACTTTTTGCCTACTTTGTGCTTTTTCCATTGCAGAGTGCTGAAGCGTTATTTTAAACAGAAGATGAAAATGATCTCCTTAGGAGAAAAAATGAATTGGATCAGGCCCAAAATCTCTAGAACCATGTTCTCTAAACATGCAAGACCGAAGTGGAGCAAAAACTAAACAGCAATAGGCACAATCCACTCATACAAGCTCTTAAACGCTGTGATGAAGGGGTAATAATCTAGGCTTTTTTTCTCAGCTACATTGTACCTTTTAGTCATTAAAGTGACAATGAACTCCTCTGCATACCATAGTATTACAGGGTGAAATGTGAAGCCAACTGTCCGACAGTTAAAGCTTGGTTAAAACTAGGCCACACAACAAGACCATGATCTCACCTGAAAATCTGCAACAGAATAGCTAAGAAGTAAGCAAGGTGTTTCAATGACTCATTAAAAATTCAGAAACCAACCCCTGTGGATGGGATATTAAGTAGAGGTATGTGCACAAACCACAGTAAATTGAAGCAACAGTGCAAAGAAAATTGAGCTAGTAATTCTCCACACTAATGTGACCGACTGATAAAGTTGTGCCTAAAATTATTACATCTAGTTATTTCTGCTCAAGGTGTTTCTACAAGCTGTTGAATCACTGGGTGTACAAATATTTCCATGCGTGGCTTCTCATTTTTTACTTAATTATTGTTAAATAAATAATAACACAATGAAGTTTGTTGTTTTACACCTGATGATAAATTCAAATAATTTGAGAAACTGCTATGATAATTTTGAGAATGTGATACAATGTTTTGTTTTGTTTTTGTAATACTGTCCTAATATGTAAGACCTTAAAGGGAACCTAAACTGAGAAGCTTGTGGATTTTCCCTTTTAAAATAATACTAGTTACCTGACTCTACTGCTGATCATGTGTCTCTATTACTTTTAGCCACAGCCCCTTAACAAGAATGCAGATCAGGTGCTCTGACTGAAGTCAGACTGGATTAGCTGCATGATGTTTCAGGGTTGTGATTCAGCCACTACTGCAGCAGGACTGACAAGCAACTCATATTGTTTAAAAGGAAACCTCCATATCCACCTCAGTTAAAGCGGTATCGTCACCATAAAAATCTAATTTCAACAGCAACTGGTCTGAGTGTATTAAGTGATAAAGATGCTAATCCTGCATTCAAAACTTGCAAAACTTTTTCTGCTGTTATGATTTGGAGTTATCACATAGGTAAGGAGCACTGGCCCTTTAGTAGTCGTGCCAAAGAATTGCATGCTGGGGGTTCTTTTTATCTATAATCTATTCCTCCTCTTCCCTTTATTTCCCTGCCAGCTGCTTATCTGACACCTAATCCCCTACTCACTTGTGTTTACAAGCAAGGCTGAGGCGACTCAGCGATTGAAGGAGAAAAGAAAAAAAGTAAAGGGCAGAAATGACATCACAAGTTAGCCTTAACTGTGGGCAAAATACATGGCCCCCACCAGGAACAGAATTCTCGTCATTTACTATATAACATTCACTGAAATCAAAACGTGGACAGTATGATACATGTGTTATGTAAGTAGATCAAGTATTAATCTACTTATATATGTGTTTTTCTCCCTGGCATAGTATGGCTGATCCTACTGCTTTAAGGTTCCCTTTAAGTATACCTTCAATCTGGAACTGAAATTGTGTTGATAGTTGCATGGAGAAGCACAGACATAAAACCCCAAATTTGTAACAATTTATCCCCTACTGCAAATTTATAAAGACACTGAAAGCCACCACCATGGTGTATAGCAGCGATGGTGAACCTATGGCACGCGTGCCAGACGCGGCACATGTAGCCTCATCTGCAGGCACGCCATCTCTGCTGTGCTATGTCCCGGGAAATTTAACTGGCCGCGGCGTGCCCACTCCAGCCTGCAGGGCTACGGGAAGATGGCGTCCGAAGCCCTGTACTGGAGACTATTTGTGTCTCCAGTACAGGGCTTCGGACGCCATCTTCTCGTAGCCCTGCTATTGCATTCAGCACGGGAGACTGCAGGAGGAGTCCGGGGAGCTGTGCACCAGAGGCCGCCTGGGAGAGGAGACCTCTGTCACGTGAGTAAATTATTATTTTTTTTGCAGGTGAAAAGCTACCCACGTTGCGTTTATTTTCTGGTGAAAAGCTGCACTCATTGCGTTTATTTTCTGGTGTCTGGGGTAACTGTTGCTGCATTTATTATTTAATGGTCATAGTTGGCTATATTTGCTGCTTTGGGGTTATGGTATACTAATAAATAGCATCACACAGTTTCTGCACACCCATGATGCGAATCCTCGTTTCACCACATCATGGTGGAAACACTGCTTTCTTATGCCTCGCTGTTACATTATTATGTTAGCTCCACCCATACAATGTCGTGGCCACGCTCATTTTTTCAGCACACCCCGTGTTGAACCCAGAAAAATCTGGTCACTGTAGGTTTGAGGGCCTGGTATTTGTCATCTCTTCTGAGAGGGGGGTCATTTTGTTCAAATTGGTGTGTTGGCACTTTACGAGAGACAAGAGACTTTTGAGTTGAAGTTTGGGCACTCGGTCTCGAAAAGGTTTGCCACCACTGGTGTATAGTATCAGGCTGTGAAACCTGAGTGAAATGGCAAGCCAATATATACTGGCAGTTTCCTCAAGACTTTTGTTTTCTACCTTGTATAAAAGATAGAAAAGACATATTGAACAAATTGCAAAAACAAAAGCTCTCGGAGGATGGGCTTCTAGACAGGTAAAATGTGTAGGCGTAACGCCGCTCAGGAGGTTTTGCTAGCTGTGTCCCCATGCTTAATTTAGTAGATCCCATGGCTGCAACAGCTTTAGCTAGCACTAGGCTAGCTAGTATAGGTGGCCAGCACCCCTCGATCGCCCCGATCCAGCCGATTATACATTACCCAGCCTGGTTTCAGCGATCACTGCAGCCTCCCTGCACAGCTCCTGTCTTCTCTATGGGGAAGATTGTACATCTCCGACGTCATGATGTCATGCACAGTCACAATCCTTCCCATAGAGAAGACCGGAGCTGTGTGGGGAGGCTGTGGCGATCGATGGAACCAAGCTGGGTAATGTATAAGCGGCTGGATCGGGGGATCACTGGCGATCGGGGGGTGCAGGCTACCTATACTAGCTAGCCTAGTGCTAGCTCAAGCTTTTGCAACCATTTGATCAAATAAATTATTCATGGGGGACTCCTGAGGCTAGCGAGCGGTATGCCCAACACAGTATCGGGCATACCGCTCAGGAGGTTAAAGCTTATAGCTATAAAGTGAGGAGCTCTATAGGAAGAACAGACACATAGCAATAATTAAAAGGACCTTAGCCTAAAGCACTGGTGTTAAACTCCAGTCTTCAAGGGCTATATCCATGCCTGTGTTTAGGGTGGGCTGATAAATGAAAAAAAAATGTTCTACTTTATGGACCACACCTTTCCTGTCCCATTAATTAATTTGATCTGTGCTAAAAAAAAAAAAAGTTTTAGAACATTGTCCCTTGTGGACTGAAGTTTGACATCCCTGACTTTATGGGAACCTGTAGTGAGAGGCATATGGTGGCTGCAAAATTTACAGGATTTCCTTTTAAACAATACCAATTACCGGCAGTCCTGCTGATCTCTTTGGCAGGAGTAGTGTCTGACTAGTCAGACTTCAGTCAGACCACCTGATCTACATGCTTGTTTAGGGTCTATAGCTAAAAGTATTAGAGACAGATAATCAGCAGGACAGCCAGGCAATTTGCACTGTTAACCAGTTACAGGCAATGTAGCATAATAAAACGTCCTGTTTGAGCCTGTTAACGGCAACAGGACGTTTTAATAAGTCGCTTGTTCCCGCCGCCACTCCGCACATGTGCGCGTCGCTCTCACCGCTGTTTCCGTTGGTACTCCGTGTTAAGTGATTGGGGAAGAGAATCGGCCTACAACTTATGGTGCACAACAAACATGAGGGAAGTTGGGCATGTTTGTTTATCTAACCAATGAACATGTAGGAATGGTGTGTATTGAAACTGAAGGGGGTTAGCATTTAAGTATGAAAATGGAGAACAAAAAAAAATGTAATAATTCCTAAAGAAACCTAATACTGTTTATTAGATAAAACACTGCAAGTTCCTCAGAACTATAATAAAGAATATATTGTGGAATAATAAGCAGTAACCTTCAACTTCTTCCCTTTTGCTTCTTTACTAGATAACTTGTTGGTTGTTCTGATTCATGTGTAAGCTTGGTTCATGACACATTTGCGCAGGGAGGATCATCACTTTCTTTTATTTCTTCAGGTGGCTGATATTTAGAATTTATTGTTGCAAAGGGCAGCAGACTGTCGTGTATTTGAAGGTCGTCATAGAAAGGCCTGCAGGCTTTTAGAATATATAACTTTAATAATTTTTCAGTTCCTTCAAATCAAGCAGCTTATCTTGGAATCAAATTCTGTGTGTCATAAAACTACAAATAATGCATTATATTGGAGGGTCTAAAATATAGGTAATGTGATTCCAAGGACTTGTATAAACTAATAATGGTTCCAAACTACCTGTAGTGTAAAACAGAAAAAGAGTATTTGCTTAGTAATTAAAGTGTACCTGTAAGAAATGAAGTGACCCAAAGGGGTATTCTCCTCAGAGAAGCCTCTGGGTAATCCCCTGAAAGACCATCAACAAGCCTTTGTCAACAACTCACACATGCGCTGTAGCATGTACCTGATCGGGCCCCCTGCTTTTTCCACAGAATCCCAAATGGGTCTGTGCTATCTGCGTAGTAGCATGGACCTCATCAAGCTTGAATTTTGCCGACATAGCCTGAGCTGATCCTTTGCTGATTGCCTTTTATCATTATCAGCAGATCACTGCAGTCACTTGTTTGAATATGTCTTTAAAAGAATAAAATAAGGTTATAAAGTTTGAAAAAATCTGGGTTATGTGTGTAGTTGTTCTGGAGTCAAGGTTAAAGCTACATTTCCACAAGAAGCATGAAAATAGCATTACGTTGTTGGATGCAAATTTGCACGCACATCTGCAAATGTTTTCTTTGGTGCCATTTTTACAAAGAAGGTAGTGCTGTTATTGTTCAGGTAGACGAAAATGCGAAAAATGCATAGCGTGTGACATGTGAAAAGGAGCAACGTTTGTCAGTTTTCTTTTCAGGGTGCAATTTTTTTCATCCAATGGAAACTGGCCCATAGCAGTTAGTTGCTGTGCTGATAAAACACAAACTTAGAACTAGTGGAAATAGACCCTTAAGTATATATAGCCTATATGAGCATTTGTGCCTCTTGCTCTCCTGCCCCTATCTGCTGCCAATCTCGCTGCTGCCCAGGTGAGCTGAGGGAGACAGATCACCATCTTGTCCCCTAGTAAAACCCGGCCCTCTGCCACTGAACTTGCTGTGGTGCTCCCTAGCCACTGGACCCTGCTCCACTAATCTGCCCATATGCATAAACCCATACGGCCACCTGCTTCACTGTGGGCCAGCCATCCTGGTCCCCACATGGGTCAGCCAATCGCTCCAGCATCTTGTGCTGGCAACGCAAGGTCCTTTCACACTAAGGTCAATGCCAGACCTCACAGCCTTGGACCCATCGCAGTCACAAGCCAGTCATCTGGGACACTAACCAGCCAGTTTTACACTGCAATCCCAAGGGATCTCACTCTCACTGCTCCCTCACCTTCTCTGTCTTTAGCTTTACTTCTCTCCCCTTCTTCTTCTCTCTCTCTCTCTTCCTGGGATAGACTGGGGGGACATCTGATTCAAAGTATCGCTGCAGAAGCGTTTTGAGTGCCTAGATGGCAGCAGATTTCCCCCCCCCCCCCACCTGGTCCTTGCCCCTGGGTCCATCTTCCTGCAAGCTCCTTTATGCGTACACTATATCTGTTTATATAAGCTTTGTACCTACTGTAGGATCTACTGTATGTATCGGCAGAAACTGTATGTATCTACTGTATATCTATTGTACTTACTGTATGCTCAATGTAGTATTTTGTTATTGTACCATCACCGACCCTGTTTGTGCCAAAATCAATTTCGGTTGCAAATCACGTTGTACTTGGCGAAATAAATACATTCTGAATTCTGATTCTGATTGTGATTAAGTGCAACATAAACTGTATTTGAAGCACATTACTGTTTGCTTTGGGTTGAAACATACCTGAAATGAGATGAATGTTCCCTTTTAAACAATACTCATTGCCTGGTGCCCTGCTGATCTTTCTGGCATCAGCAGTGTCTGAATCCCCCACCTAAAACAAATATGTGGCTAATCCAGTCAGACTTTAAGTGGATCAAAGATGAAAAGTTAACTATAACAAATAACTTGTCTATATATCTTATCTAGAGTTTAGATAGTTTACACAACAAATATAACTGCAAACAGCTTTAACAGTTTATGATTATTTATTCCTGTGATACAATGAGAGCGGCCATGCTCTCTTTGTCACATTACACATAGGCAAGCTGCTGTGCATCTCCAGCCCTGAGCCTGTGAAAACTTCACTCCCCTTTCCTCCTCCCTCCTCCCCTCTGCCTCTGAAATCTCTGGCTAGTAACCTCCTCCTCCTTCTGCCCAGACTGAGCTCCCATAAGCCCTTGCTACTAAGGCTCAGAGTACCAAGGCACTCTGGAGAAGCTGTGGGCAAAGCTTGTTTAGTTTATAGGGAATTAGAGTATTAAAACAA
This sequence comes from Hyperolius riggenbachi, assembly GCF_040937935.1. Taxonomy (NCBI): domain Eukaryota; kingdom Metazoa; phylum Chordata; class Amphibia; order Anura; family Hyperoliidae; genus Hyperolius; species Hyperolius riggenbachi. The sequence goes on along the minus strand of NC_090652.1, from coordinate 201,581,665 downwards.
AACAAAAAAAGTATTTGGCTTGAGGAATGCCCTATAAACTATATGAAAGTAACACAATTATGCAATGAGTAAAAATTTATCTCGGATCCACTTTAATTCAGAAAACCTTATCTACATGCTTGTTCAAGGTCTTTGGCTAAAATATTAGAGATAATTTGCATAATTTAACCAATTCCAGACCACTATGATTATGTTTATGTCCTGTTATTCATGTCAGCTTGTGGATTTTAATCATCCCCGCCACAAAGTCTCATAGCTTCTCACGGTTTGCACTGCTGTTCGCATTACTGTACCCGCTTGCACTGCTGTCACACAGACCGCAGATCTTCCACATATTGGTCAGGAGCTGATTTCATTGGCTCCTGACCCCGCGATTGCTGTGAGCTAACCACAGCAATTACTTAGTCAAGTAGTAGGAAGGCAGCTCTGATCCTTAAAGGGCTAGAACAGTGTGGTATTAAAGTAGTTAAAAGAAAATTCACTTCAGATGTGCTTTAAAGTGTACCTGAAAGAGGGGCTTCTTTCAGCCTCCTCCAGGTTTTTTACTCCCTTGCTGCCCTCCTTGGACCCCTGGGTCTTCTGAATCTGGCCCCGAAAAGGCCTCCAGTCGGGGCCAGTTGGCACAGATGCAGTCCAGCCGTGCCTGCACAGTAGATCTGCACAAGCGCAGAATGCTCCCGCCCATGGGAGCGCGACAGGGGCATGGGCCGTGCGTGTGCAGTGCACCACAAACTGAAGAACTTTCCAAGGCCAATTAAGAAGATCCAGGAGGCGGAGGACAGCGGCAAGGGAGTGATCTGCAGGGATTTGTACTCGTAGCTAGGGTTGTCGCGATATACCGGTATCGCGATATACCGCGGTTTCACATTGCATGGTAATCATGGTATGCAGATTATTGAAATACCGTTTTTTTTATGCTGTCCCCGCCTTCCGCATTATGCCCGCCACCGCGCCGCTATTGCCCAGCTCTCTGTCTCCCTCCATTAGAAAAGCAAGCTCCCAAAGCTTGCTGACTGGTGCCGGATGGTGACGCACAGGACAGGCTGTCATGCCGCGGCTGGAGCGCATATGCAGAGTGCTCCTGGCCGCGGCTGGAACGCACAAGCAGAAAGCTCCCGGCCAGATACACGGAGCTCACATTACAGCCCTGCAGAGCTTCCTGCTCTAAGGATGAGCGCCGCCCCCTCTCACTCCCGCCCGGCATGTTTGAAAGTGCGTGCCAGGCAGACACCAGCATGAAAGCCAGCAGCGGAGAGTTTATCAGCTGCAGAGACTAAGATGACAGAGCTGCACAGGAGGTGGGGAGAGATGAGCTGTTTCTTCTGCATGTTCCAGCGGCAGAATCAGAGACGCTGAAGCACAGTGGAAGGTCTGCACTATATTTACTGTAGATAAGCAAGCTAAGTTTCTGTGTCTGGCTGCCCTTTTGTTGTCCTGCTTTGCTTTTTTACAACCCATATGCTCCTCTCACCCTCCCTCCTCCTTGTATCCCCCTTCCCAGTGCTTTAACCCCTGCCCTGCTGAACTGGACCACCTGTGGAATCTGACTCTCACACATTTTTCAGCATCTGTCCCTCCTACATTCCTCTATCTGCCTTACTCCCCCTCCCCCCCCCCCCCCCTCTCTCCTTTTCCTCTACCTCCTCTATTTCCAGACACTCTTCCACTTTCTTGCATCTCTCTCTGCTATCTCTTATGCTGGGTACACATGTTGCGATTTCCTGCTCGATCGGCGGGACCGATCCTGGTCGATCGATTGTTTCCGGCATGTTCGATCGGGTTTCGATTGATACAGCTATCAGTTTTGCATACTTAACATGAGCAAATCGACAGCTGTATCAATCGAGACCCGATCAAATATGTCGGAAATAATCGATCAACCTGGATCGAGCTCGGGATCGAGCGGGAAATCGCAACGTGTGTACCCAGCATTACTGTCCCTACCTGCCTTCTCTCACAGACTGCTGTGTATTTCCCTTCCTTCTCTCTCACTTTCCTCTCTCTGACCTATTAAGTTTATGATGTATTTATTTCATAGTGCTTCAGTAAAGATTTTATAACGTTTATAGTTATGTCACTGATTGCCCTCAGAGGAGCTCACAATCTAATCCTACCATAATCAGTCTAATGTGTCTGATCTCTCCCCATGTCACCTGTGACCTGACTACCACCACGGCAGATAAGTTCATTTTAAATAGAACCTGCATTGCCAGCCACAGATCATGCAGGCTCAGGTTAATTGAAATGAGAATTGTGTAATACCGTATACCGTGATACCGTCATACCGTGGTATTTTTTTTGACGGTTATCATACCGTGGATTTTCATACCGTTGCACTTGGACTTGATATCTTAATTAAATGATTAAAGCACATGTGACCATGGGAGACGGGGGGTTAACTTACCCAGAAGTCAGCGGGATTCTGTGTAGTCCATCTTATCTCACGCAAAGTTTTGGCTGCGTTAAACGACTCACTACTGCACTTTCTCTTTCGGCTGGGGCCACACGTGCACAGAAGAGCCAACTAGTACGACTGAGCCAGATTATTGGGACCAATACCAGGTGAACAGAGGCACTCAGGAGGACTGTGACGCATGCATCGGTGGTCATGGGGCTAGAGGTAAGTATAAAATCTTGTCCCCAGGACATCTGTCAGGATAGCACCCCTCAATGAGACTTGTCTCTCCTCCCACCTTTGGACAGGAAGCTAAAGATAGAAAATTTGCAAAAGAAACAAGCAGGCAGTATAAATCGGGCAACCACACCCAGGTACCTCAGTTGTTTTTTCTGTCCCGAACGGGATGCTTGGGAGAGCCTTGTGTGCCTACTATGCCTGGTGGCAGGAGCAGCGTTTCCTGGTATCGAGTTCCAGGTCAGTCAGGTGGCCGGTGGGTGTCCATGCGGAGGCTACTCCTACACCTCAGTAGGCTTTATGGATTGCAGGCGTGCATACAGGATCTTCCAAACGAAAGTTCGGGATGTGGGTCAAGTGATGGCGTCCCACGTGACCTCTTAGACCAGGGATTGGTTTTGTTTGGTGGCTGGGGCCGTGGCGGTACAGAGAAGACATCAGCTGGAGCCAATTAAGCAATAATTAGGTGGATTCATCTGGCGTGAGTGTATTTATTCTGATGCTGTTCAGGCCTTGATCTCTATTTTGGCAGAGATCATCGAGGACGCTGCAGGCCCTTCTCCACTGCAGTCTGTGGAGATTGTCACTGAACCCTCTCTGGTAAGCAGCTCTTTGAGGTAGCTTCTTACCTATTATCTTTATTATTTAGGATAAGATTCTGATGTAAGTTTGTTTCTGGTTTGTTTCAGTCTAAAACTACAAGGATGGATAAGCCGGATAAAATGGATATTCCAGCCAGGCAAACAAGCTAGCAGACTGGCTCTAAGATTGAAAAACGCTGTGCAATTTGTAATACTTGTATATCATCATCCTCAAGTAAAAAGCTTTGCCAGTATTGCACTAATTAGGTAATTAACGATTAATCTCTGATAATATTTAAAGATTTAGTGGAATGGATGTGTTCTGAGATGTCCACTGTCATTAAAGAAATCAAAGCCTCTGCCATAGCTTCATCTTCCACTTCTGAACCTGTGGAAGTACCTGCTGCCATTCCATCGGTATCTGTACCTCGTGCACTTGTGATAGATGTGGTGTCTCCTCCCCATCGTAAAGAGAGAGACGAAAATTCTGAGGGTTCAGATCTGTCAGAGGGTGAGGTGGGAATTTCTTCACCAGGGGGTAACACAGAGTTGTGTATTATGGGCACAGGCTGCACGAATCTTACATTGGGCCAAAAGCTATCTCGTATCCTTAAGCAATTCATCTAGAAGGTACCCTGAATTATCTGGCCAACTACCTGAGCAGGACAGTTCTACACCAGGATGATTGGTCTCTGAATCCGGAAGTGTTCCAGGAAATATCAGGACATTGGGGTCTTCTGGAGTTCAACTTATTTGCCAGGAGGAACAATGCAAAATGTCTGAAGTTCTGTTCCCTGTGTCCCCAATACAGCCCCTGGGCAGTCTACGCATTTGCAATAACCTGGAGCTCAGGGACTGATGTATTGTTTCCCAACAGGACCATGCAAGAGTAATCTTTATCGCACCTATGTGGCCAAAAAAAAACCTCTTCACTCAGTTGTAGAAGTTAGCTATTTACAATCTGATTGTGTTGCTGGACTGTTTATAACTTCTTCTCCAGTGCCCAGCTTTTTACCCTAACCTACACATGCTTCATCTTTCAGCATGGAACCTGAGTTGAGCATTCTGAAGGCAAGGGGTTTCTCAGATCAATTATCAGAGACTTTGATTCAGAGCAGGAAAAGGGTACCTAGGCAGAGCTACCATAAAGCCTGGAGAATTTATAATGCTTGAAGTACTGATAATTCAATGGATGTTTATTCATCCTCTTCTGTTTTGGAATTTCTTCAAATCGATTTCCGAAAAGGTCTCGAGTGTAAGTACACTGAATGTGACATCTGCCCTTAGCGTTTTTATGCAGAAGAAACTGGCACAGGGGGAATATTTTGTTTGTTTTTTCCAGGCTGTAAAAAGAGACTAAGATCAGTTGTTTGTTCTAAAGTACCTTCTTGAGATCTGAATACAGTTCTTCAGTCATTGTGCGACCCTCCTTTTGAACCACTGGAACAAATTTTAGATAAATTCCTGTTGCTGAAGACAGCTTTTCTCCTAGCAATAACAGCTAGAATAATCTATGAGCTACAAGGGCGCATTCATTATTACGCATGCCTTGCCCTGGCAGTGCGTGTCCTTGACATCACAAAGTATGCCTGGCCAGAGGCGCGCAATCAAGGACACGCAACGTTGGGCCAGAGTGTGTGTACTAATGAACGTGTCCGGGCTAGGGCATGCGTACTACTGTTGAACATTACAACCCAAAAGTAGTACAGGGTAAGGCCACCCATAGGAATTACTATGTAAATTATATTTTTCTCTGATTTTTCTGAATAGTTGATGCAAGTGGCAGTCAGCATCATTTTGAATAATCAACCATTAGAGTTTTGAATGTTATTGAATAAACCTCCTTATGATAACGGCATGTTTTTTTTTTTTAAAATAAAACATTTAAAATGCACTGTTCCAAATTATTACACACCATAGAGTTTCAAAACATTTTTTTTTTATGGCCAGGCTGCCCATAGGTGGTCGCTGGCGAGCAGTTCACCAGCATCACTAATAATTTGGAATGCAGTGTATATAACGCACATAGCCACTCAATAAAGTCCAGGTAGCTATGAAACCTGGAGTGAAATAAAGTATTTGTGTGTGCAAACAATTCCACACCACAAAAGAACTCGATTCAAGGAAAGCAAAAAGAAAATATGCAAACTAGATACTAGAAAATTCTTGAACCTCATCTATTAATCTCATATCATTTATAAAAGATTATGCATAATAGGTAATTCTTTGTTGGCTAAGGGGAAGCTAGGTCCAAGTATTTAAATATGTTTGTATTTATACGACTTGAAGCTGCTCCCAGGAGGTCAGTATAAACAATAGTGTGGTTCACTGCTTCTGTTTCTAAGTGTAACCACTAGCATTGCCACTTCAAATAAAGGAATACTAGCTTTGATGGGTAAATATGTCTCAATATGGCCAACAGATGTACTTTGTTCAATATCAGCTGTCATCTAGGTGTAGTACTTATTCCATCTGTTCTCTGTCTTAAGGACCATACCCACTATGCAATTTTCACAGTGATTTTTCCTACGACGGATTTGATTGAGCGAATGATCGTTTCTGCATTCTCGGGCCATTGTTGCAGGCATGGGATCACACGGACAATGTTTAGCAATGTACAGTGATAACGTCAGTCGCAGCTGATCAGATCTTTAAGATCCTCCATGACTCCGCCCAAAGTACCGTGATCTCTTGACTTCCTGTTTGTGCCCTTCATGTAACATCACGCATACCCGCCGGGAGGAAGATGGATCGGGGAACGCACGTCTTTGAAGCACGTTGCTGATCCATCTTCCAGCATCACTACGGTGAGTATTCAGTTTTAGCTTGCTGATGTTCTGTTCCACACTTGAACACCACACTTCCAGTTTCAGATCTGGACAGAACAGTTAACTCAAGACAAACATAGATGAGTCTAAGTGGATAGGTAATGAGCTCTTTGATTATACAGACCCCCACCTAAAAAAATCAAGTTTAACCAAGAAGAGAGGGGTTATAATGCGTTGTGAAGGGAAACAACTCACCTTACCATAATAAAGCTAAAAAATGATTTGCCACAAGGAGAAAGATTAGTCAAATTAATTGGATTAATTGAAACACATTGATTGGTAAAACTTGCCCCTACCTTCAACACCTTCAAGCAAGCCCTCAAAACGCGCTTCTTCAAAATGGCCTACCCCCTTTCTACCACACTTTAACTCTCTCAGCTGAGCATCTTTTACAACAGTCCTACCTTATGTGTCCCTTCCCCATCCTTTAGATTGTAAGCCTTTGGCAGTCCCAAAGTGTCCTCCTTGATCATGCAAACCCCAGCTATTGACACTCTTTCCCATGGACTAACTCAGACTTGAATTGCTGGGTCTCTGTTAAATTGCATGATCATGCATCTTATACCCTTTTTGCATGTATAACCTTGTCCTATATTGTATAACCATGTGCTACCTTTCTTTCTGTCTCCCCTTGTTTACATTGTGTGTATCCCTATTTATTGTCCAGCACTGTGTGATATGTTTCCACATTTTAAATAAAATAAATAATAATAATAATAATAACTTTAAAAGATCTCTTCTGACATCATACTGGGCCATATTTAGAGGGTAAATAAATTGATATTGTATTTCTCATTCTAGCATCTCCAGATTATAAAATAAAGTCTAAAATCCATGAAAGTTTAGTTAAATTATCTTTGTCACAATAAAGTGCCCTGGGTCTTCAAATCAACAGCAAAACATAAATGGAATTCCTTGACTTTGTAATGAGAGAAGTGGAAACAAACAAAAAGTGCTCCTTAAAAATACAATTGCCTTTATGCTGGGCACACACGGTTAGTTTTTGCGCCAGTATCGAGCCAGCGGCTCGATGCCGGCGTGTCACCGCTCGTCCCCGCTCGTCCCCGCGGGTGCTGCTAATCAGCCATTTGTTTCTTCCCATTGTTCTCCCCGCCGGTATCGAGCGCATCAACGATCTGGCGGGGTTATCGGACAGGTTGGATCTTATCAATCGAGCCATCAGCGGCTCAATTGATGAGAATTATCTGACCGTGTATGCCCAGCATTAGCTACTTGCACTTCCAGATCAGCACAGACCCTGTAATGAGTAGAAGTATTGCTTTATGGGCACTATTCATGTGCATGATATGTCTGGAGAGATTGTTTCAACCAATCAGTGTTTCAGTTAATCCAATTAACAGGAAGTACTACACCTGGGTGACAGCTGATATTGAACAAAGTGCATATGCTGGCTCATGATGACTCCATGTATATATTATCCTGGCCCAAATTTGAATCTAGAATCCCATTGCTGCATAGCCATATCTTTTTATATATAAAATCAAGTATTTGATACTGTCTCCAAAGCTGGAAAGACAAATATATCCATAATAAACAACTTAAAATAAAGCATTCCACTAATATGAGTCAGTCAATACAGTCCCTAGGGAAATAGGGTCAGTGGAGTCAGTGTTTGTATAAAGTGCATCTATTGATCCACTGGTTTCATAAAGCATGTGTGAGATTGAATGCATAATCAAAATTACACTAAAATATTCCCTGTTGTTAATGTGGATTCATGATGCCAGTACACATGGAAGTTACAGACTGCAAATGACCTTCCACTGAAAGAAAGTTGAGGAAATACTCTGGGAATGAACTTGGAGAAATTGTTCTCCTATTATAAATATGAATGTGTCTTATTTTGCAAGCAGAAAATACCATGGTAGCATTATGAGAGTAGGAAATATAATATCAGAAATAATGTAAAGGCCTCAATTCACTAAGCAGTTTAGAATAGTCTACAGATGGTTTTTAGTCTACTGATGGTTTGGTGTAATGTTTTAGACCTGTTTTTAGGCCTGGTCTAAAACATTCAGTAAATACACAATTCACAAAGGCAAACAAGGAGCAACCATGCCCACTTTTTCTGACAGTGATTAGATCAGCTGATCTCTGATGGTAAAGTAATTCTGTGAGGTATTTTAGATGTGAGGATGGAACCTTTTGAATTAATTATGCAGGACTTTAATTGTATCCAGAAGAGCGCTCATCAAAGGAGAAGGATGTTGGTCATAGCTACTCGTTGTGAATTGTATGTTTTGATCATTTCCCCTGCTTTATCGACCTAATTACCAAATGTTTTAGACCAGGTCTAAAAACAGGTCTAAAACATTTGGTAATAGTGAATACCCGTTTGATGCAACTGATCAAACCATCAGTAGACTAAAAACCATCAGTAGACTAGTTGAACTCGGACATATGTCTTTTTTCAACCCAAATAACTATGTAACTAGTCTAAACTGCTTAGTGAATTGAGGCCAAAGAGTAGGAAGTTAGTTTCTCTAAAAAAACTGGACTTTCTCGATATCAAATGATGGCTAGACAGTAGGTTTATAAGGGAGCACTGCATAGTACTGGTGAACTCATTATAAAATCCGTTCTCCGTGGATCCGTTGTATGCAGACCATTATCAGGCATACCAAAACTGTCGTCATCAGAGGTTTAGTACAGAAATATTTAAACTGACTGTGATGAATAAAAAATGAGTAACTTCAATCAACTGTCAAAATGTGGCTATTAAATAGTGGTCTTAACTAATCTTTAGTGTTTTATTTCTCATAAATAAACACAAAGCAAATGTGTGACATTGATTTAGATATACTATAATTTTTCAGTGTATCAATGAAAATAGTTCTACCAACTAGTTTGTGACTTATGACAGTAATAGAGGGGTTCATGTAAGGAAACAAAAAGAAGGGATATTGATTCCACTATATATGAAAATGACAGGGTTGGTGGAAGTATCCTAGTCATTGAGTGTTTTGTGTACTGTGGAGATGACCGCCTGCACTATATCAACTATATCTGAGAAAAGAAAATTACCATTTTATTCTTCAAAGGCATTCTATACTGTATGGTTTGAGTCTTTGTGGAGAATTATTCATGTTGTAGCTGGATAATGACTATAAGTATATATATATCGGTGCTTTGCAAAGACTACATAAAGAGCAAAGAACAGTGCCTGTCTTGGACTTTACTCCAATCACTTGATTTCTGTTTTACTGAACATTTATTTGGACATCTGAACACTGATAAAACCAAACATTTAGGAACATTACAAGATGCTTTCGAGACATTGTAACATCATGCTGCTATAACATGGATTATTAAATTTTGCGTAAAGTTGTCAAGTCCATGCCATTCAGATCCACTCTGACATTTTTGTAAAAGGGTGATACACCAGATACTAGGAAATGAATGTTGTTTTATTTTCTTCATGAAAGATTTGATTTTTCACTGGAGGCATGCAGTTGGACATAATCCTGCATCCCATCCCCATCTATTCACATTTAGTTTGGATCTGTCCCCAGCCCATACCTGTATTTTTTTTTTATTCTTTCGTTTAATCCTTGTTAAATTGTTTACTTCCACCTCGGCCCCATCCTCTTCCATGTCATAACTGTCTCCACCTCATCCTCATTCAAGTTTTACTCTTTAGCCACCATGTCCACCCCAACTTTTAAACAATTTTGTAAGTTCAAACAACATGGGAGAACATTATATTGTGCTATTAACATTGCAGATTTACCACTGTTCCCATCCATCTTTTTTCACTCACATTGTTTTGCTGATGATATGATTTGGGATGAAAAATCTTACATTAAATTAGAAAGGAATACTATATGTAATTCCCTTTCACATGTTTGTGGGAATAAAGGGCTGAACTGGGAACTAGTTATGCTACAGTATTGCACTATATTGTCCAATGAAATCTGAAGATGGACAAATACAGATACACTATACTATACGATTTTCAGTTTTCACAACTTTGGCAAAAACTGACCAAACAGAAGAAATTAAATTGTCCAGCCCTTAGGGTTGGAAAGGTTTTGGCAAAGTTGCACTGCTTTAGGACTTGCACACACATGTTGTATTCAATTCCGAACAACATACAATGGACTGGATCATCCCTTGTTCTGGAGTGTATGCTTCTGAGTATTGATGAGAAACAACTGAGGAATACTTGCTTTCTCAGTTATTTAACAGTTGTTTAGCAATAGATATTATGCAGATTCTGAGATGTTTGTGCTGGGTCAATCAATATGTGAATGTGTGGGTGGGACTAAATGGTTAGGTGGACTGGATGAGGCTACAGTTAGTAATGCGGGTAGGATGCAAGCTGTTTTGTCTTTGTTACCATATAACCACATGAGTGTCCCCCCATCCACTTCAGCCCTGCCCCCTAAGCTCCTCTCTGCTGTGTGCTTCCTAGGGGACTTGTGAGGGACAAAGGGACAGATGAAAAAGCCAAAGAACATGTGTGTAAATTGATTGTCCCTTCTTGTCTGATTGAAATTATGAGTTACTATAAATGTTGCCTACAGATTCTCTTGTGTATACAGTCTAACTGCAGTTTAAAATGCAAGGTCATAGCTTCATGTGCTATTTAGAAGGGATACTTAAATGGCCAGAAAACTTCTGAATGGCAGCACTCATATTTAGACTCATATTCCCTCTATAAATTTAGTTTCAGGAGAAATATGTGACATCTGCCATACCTTAGTGAGTAGTAGAGAATCACATTGAAAACTCTATCAGTGCAACCATATTGCTCCTTATGCAAATTTTCTCATGCTTTTCATATCCACTTTAGCATTGTGCCCTCCCCTTAATGAAAATGAGCTTGAAAAATCTTGCACTTACCTTGCTGGGATGCCTCCTGCAGAGAGACTATTGTCACTTATATAACTTGGGGCGACAACGTAAACATTACTTTTTAGTTTTCTGGCTAGAGTTACAGTTTAAGGGCCAACTGGACAAAATTGCTCATGCTTTTGTAGGTGAGATAAATGAATAGATAAATATGCACTTGGTCTACATGTTAAGTTATTTGGCAGAAATTGTGATATAGGGTCTAAAAAAAATAAATATTTTTGTAAGCTATTGTTGTGATTGCTATTATTTATACTACACCGAAATATGATGTGGTAATTAGAAAGCAGGGTGTTTACTGAAGTCTTTTCTTAACTGTTTTTTTCCTTGTAATCTTGCTTGTTTTGTTTTTCTATCACAAATCTTTGTAAATTATTTTCAATTTATAAAAACTTTTTTTCCCAACGTATTGCAGAAAAGGTCTGCAGCATTGCATTGCTGTCGCATCGTTTAATCTCTCACTGAGCATACTAGTGCTGCAGCAGACAGACAGGTGAGAGGGTATATTACGGCTTGTGAATTAAGAGACATTTATATCAGCTTCCGAACACCCAAGCAAATTGACATGACCTCTTTTCACTGCAAAAGGTTGCTGCCCTTTCCAGCAGTGAAAAGGTGAATAATGAAAGCCTCCATCAAATGCTTCTGTGAATGGTGATCAAAAGTTGGTCAAGCATGCCGGCTTCTCCATTATATAGAAATTTTCATTTCAATTCCTTTGCTCAATGAGATCTATTAGTTTTGCTGCAATGAACTGTCAAGTAATACCATTAGCCTCACAAAACTGCACTAAATGCCATTCAGATTTTGTAATAGCCACTTTAAATTGTTCCTACTTCAACAAAACCTGAGCAATTTTTTTTCCCTTACAGTGAGTTGACAAGAAGGGTAGAAATTTCAGGAGATGGTGGACCACTTGGCATACATGTTGTTCCTTTCTTTTCTTCTCTTAGTGGACGGTGAGTTTTATAGTTCATCTGTGTATAAGCTCTTTGATTCGCTGATGTGAAATTAATCCCATTTGAAGGGTCACTGTCACATTTCTCATGGCGGGATGAAGTCTATTTTAATATCCAGGAGAGTTTTGCTTTATTTGGCTGCACACTTCTTTTGAAATTACTTTGTCATTGTAGTTTGTATAGAGGATGAAGTGCCTCTTCAGCATGAATCTTTCTGTAGTCTTATAGGGGTGGTCATTTTCTGTCACTATTTTATTCAAAGATGGGTTGCCAGTAACAGGCAACTATTCTTTAGGCTTTGGGGGGCAGCCTTTTACCACCCTCAGGGGTACCGTTAGCCATTTTGTCACTCCAAGCGAGAAACCCTGTGGAGCCTCCCCCAACACCCCCCATGAAAATAATCATAATGCGGCAGCGTTTCACCAGAAAATTATCATAATGAAGCAGCGTTTAACCAGAAAATAATCGTAATGCAGCAATGTTTCACCAGAAAATATTCATTATCCGGAAGCATTTCACCAGAAAATACACTTATTGTGGCAGCATTTCAACAGAAAATTACATGTAAATGTGGCAGCGGTTCACCAGAAAATTACATGTAAATGTGGCAGCGTTTCACCAGAAAACACACATAGGCAGGGCTCCACTTTCATGAGGCACAAAGGAGGACAGAAGGAAGCACAAAGGGGGCAGAAGGAGGCACAGGGGGACTGAGTAAGGCACACAGGGCAATATAGGGAGGCACACGGGGACAGAAGGAGGCATGAGGGTCAGAAGAAATTACAAAGGAGGACAGAAGGAGGCACAGGGGGACACAAGGAGGCACAGGGGGACACAAGGAGGCACAATGGGAAACAAAAGGAGGCACAATGGAGGACAGAATGAGACACAAAGGAGGACAGAAGGAGGCACAGGAGGATAGAAGGAGGTATACAAAGGGGCAGCGGGTGGTACAGGGGGACAGAAGGAGGCACAAAAAAGGACCGAAGGAGGCACACAGGGGCAGAAGGAGATAAATTAAGAAGAAAATGAATGAAGATACTTGATATGGAGGTGGAGCGGATCATTACGCCCTACCGGCAGGAAGTTTAAACAGTAGAGCGCCCTCTACTGTTTAAACTTCCCCTGGCAGGAAGTAAAATGAAGCTGGAGGAGCCCAGACTGGAGAATAGACAGCAGAGACCGGGGGACTTGCGCCGGTTGGAGCAGGTAATGTACAGCTGGCGGGGGGGGGGGGGGGGGGGGGCGGCGACGATTCACCTCCACAGATGGTGAATTAATTCCATGCTGAAATCGATTCACAATCTGTTTGCAGTAAAGGCAGCCATACGATCCCTCTCTGATCAGATTCGATCAGAGAGGGATCTATCTGTTGGTCGAATCTGATGGCGAATCGACCAGTGTATGACCACCTTAAGGGGGCCTCAGCCGAAGCAGCATTACAACTTATTTGTCAGGGCCGGAGGCCGGTTGAGGAATACATCATGGATTTTTGTCACTGGTCAGGAGACACAGCTTGGAACAATGCTGCCCTTAAGTTCCAGTTCCGCCAAGGACTTTCTGCACTATTAAAGGATGAACTGGCACGGGTAGGCATCCATGATACTCTGGAAGAATTGATTCATCTCTCTAATCTATACAGATAGATCGCCGTCTACGAGAAAGACGACAAGAGAGGACTGGTTCCTCGCGGGTTAATTAGACCCCATCTTTCCCAATTCCACCCAGATCTCCAGCTCCTAGTTCTGCTAATCCTGCTCTTGATGTTCCTGAACATATGCAGATAGGTCTGGCTCACTCTACACTTCATTGTAGAATTACCTCCTTCTGACAGTTTCTCCACTATCTTAGTGGTGGTGGATCGCTTCACCAAGATGGCACATTTCATTCCGCTGAAGGATGTGCCATCAGCTGCCGTTACTAAAGAAGTAGTTAAACTTCATGGTTTACCTTCAGAGATTGTGTCCGACAGAGGAGTACAGTTTACCTCCAAATTCTGGAAAGAGCTTTGTACAAAGTTAGGAATCACAGTTTCCCTGTCTTCCGGTTACCATCCACAATCTAATGGACAGACGGAAAGAACCAATCAGACACTCGAGCAATACCTACGTTGTTTTTCCTCTGCATTTCAGGATGATTGGTCTTCTCTATTAGCAACTGCTGAGTTTGCCTACAACAATACAATTCATTCAGTTACTAATCAATCTCCATTTTTAGCAAATTATGACTACCATCATACCTTTTTTACCTAGTGTTGATGTGGAGTCATCCATGCCTACGGTAAAAGAGAGAGTCACCTTTCTATAGGATAACTTCAAGAAATTGCAAGAACTGTTAAATAAGGCGCAGGCTAAGGGGAAGGAGTTTTCTGATCGTCACTGTTGGGACAGCCCTAATTTTATGCCTGGTGACCTAGTGTGGCTTTCTACTCAGAATCTCAGACTCCGTTGCCCTTCCAAGAAGCTTGGTCCAAGATTAATTGGCCATTTTCCAATAGAGAAATTAGTTAATTCCGTGGCTTACAAGTTAACGTTACCCAGTTCTCTCAAAGTACATCCTGTTTTCCATGTGTCAAATTTTAAGAGGTTTGTTCCTAGTCAGTTTTCTTCAAGGTCCATACCTCCTCCTCCACCTGTTCTTATTGAAGGGTCTGAAGAATATGACGTGGAGAAAATTCTAGATAGTCGACGTAGAGCAAGATCACTCCAGTACTTAATTACATGGAAAGGTTTTGGGGTAGAGAATAATTCCTGGAAACTCTCTGTTTGTTCATGCATCCCGACTTTTTAGACTGTTTCATTGCAATTTTCCTGACAAACCAGCTCCAGTAGGCATCCGGAGGCGCTGTTGGGGGGGACAATGTCATACTCACCGCCCGAGATCATGCCAGCGTCTGGCTACGCGCACGCAAGAGTTTTCTCGCGGTATTTTAGCACTGGCTGTACGTAACTATGCGTGTATGCCCGTTATGCGTAATTACGTACGGGTGCACACGCGGAAGATGCTCTGCACATGCGTAAAGAGATGCGTCCGTAGATGCGCATGTGCGACGCGTTAGTGGCGCCCATTTTCAATTGGTCTATTTTAACAATGGGTCTATTATTGATCATTAATAACTCTATGATCACTATACATAATCATTATACATGATTAATATATCAGTGTATCGCAGGCTTAGCTTCTGGGGTGCATGTCTCTGATGATAAAGCCTTGCTAAGCCGGCATTGCAGCCAGAACTGAGTAAAGTCAGAACATTTCTACAGCGCTATCTTAATATAAACATAACTTTGTATAGGGAACAGACAGCTTACTGCAAAAAATGACACTTAAGCCCCATCTACACGATACAATTCTTTGTGCGATTCGATTATGATTCTATTTACGGGCTTTAGGGTTACTCTAACCAACAATCTAACCCTGATTAACCTCCCTGGCGGTAAGACCGACACAGTGTCGGGCTAGCCGCCACAGGGGATCACATGGCCCTGGGAGGATTTTTTTAAAATAAAAATGGTTTTATTTGGTTGAGCTAGCACTTGGCTAGCTAGCCATGTGGCCCAAGTCCCTCCGGTCCCCTCTGATCACCCTGATTGCCGCTGGTATACGTACCCCCCAGGGATCCCGCGATGGTGCAGCCTCCCAATCAACACCCGGCTTTGCTATGGAGAGGATTGGAACAGCACATGACGTCATGTCCGATCGTTGCCATAGCGACGAGTGAAGCCAATTGGGAAGCTGCGGCTCTCACGGGATCTCGGACGGGTGAGTATTGCCGGCAGTGATCGGGGGGGGGGGGGGTCAGAACGGTGCCGGCGGACTTGGGGGCCACAGTTAGCTAGCCTAGTGCTAGCTAACATAAAAAAAACACGTTTAAAAAAATTCCCTCTCGTGGACGCAGCCACCACATCTGCGTACTGCCAGGGAAGTTAAAGAATAACTCTGTTTATAATCATAAAATTTTAATAATTCACTCAAATAATTTGCAGAACATTTTAAAACGTATATAATCAACCCAAAGCAAGATGGAGATCATAATTTCTCTGCATTAACCTTCCTGGCGGTAAGCCCGAACTGAGTTCGGGCTATGCCGCCGGAAGGCACCGCTCAGGCCCCGCTGGGCCGATTTGCATAATTTTTTTTTTGCTGCACGCAGCTAGCACTTTGCTAGCTGCGTGCAGTGCCCGATCGCCGCCGCTACCCGCCGATCCGCCGCAATTCCTCTCGCCGCGGCCGCCCCCCCCCCCCAGACCCCGTGCGCTGCCTGGCCAATCAGTGCCAGGCAGCGCTATGGGGCAGATCGGAGTCCCCTCTGACGTCACGACGTCGATGACGTCGGTGACGTCATCCCGCCCGTCGCCATGGCGACGGGGGAAGCCCTCCAGGAGATCCCGTTCTTTGAACGGGATCTCCGGATCTCCGATCGCCGGCGGCGATCGGAGGGGCTGGGGGGATGCCGCTGAGCAGCGGCTATCATGTAGCGAGACTTTGTCTCGCTACATGAAAAAAAAAAAAAAAAATTTAAAAAAAAAGATTTGCTGCCCCCTGGCGATTTTTTTGCAAACCGCCAGGAGGGTTAATATGAGATTTTCTGACACTCTGATATAGTAAACCTCTGAATATGGTAAACTCAGTCCTCCGGTCCCAGCAAATGCATCTGTGTATGTACACAATGTATGATATACATCTATATATAACTTTTGATATAGTAAATTACTTTTCCTGATTCCTTGGAGTTTGCTATCAAGTGGTTCTGCTGTACCTTGAAAGAATATATTAAATTTTCACAATAATATCAAGTCAAGCAAAAATACAAATTTTGATGTGACAAAATGACTTTGAATAGGATGCAAGCTAATAAATAATTAAAGCGGACCCAAACCAAACATTTTTTTTTTATTCAAAATATTTATTTGCACCACTCTGACACATACAAAGATAAACAAACACTCCTTCAAGCCTATGAGCATTTCAGTGCATGCTTTTCACCTTTCTCTTTTCATTACTAGGGTTATACAGGTGGCAGCCATTAGCAATTCCTCCTTAGCCAGACACCTGCTATTTTACCAGTTTGCCGGTTTCTGTCCCGGCAATATGAAAGGAAGGGAGGGGTTCCTCCATTAAATGTAAAATATTTTATATTTCTCATCATGCAGCTGAAAAAAGCTGCTATTATAATTTAGAAAATAGATTTCTGAAATCTTGTATTTTTAATTTGGGTCCACTTTAATACCTGGAGGCTACAAAGACCAAACATTTCCTGAGAAGGTCAAGTCTAAATTTACCAATTGTTCTACTATAGCACATTTGGACCACTGTGGGTCATAATGCAATGTGATCACCCTTAAGTCTTTCAGACGTAGCTGCTATGACCAGAAGGCTGCGGCCATGCTGCTGCGCACTCCTGCGGACGATTGCGATCATGTCCGCACACTCCCGTGCCGCTGCCCGTTAGTTCAGAGATCAACGAATGGGAACACAGTTCCCAGATCGTAGTCCCCGTTGGAAAGACCAACAGCTTCTATGAGAAGCAGCGATCTTTCTAATTGTTGCATCCTCTGTACTTCCTGTAAGCGTATTTGTTACGCTTGCAGGGCCAAATAAAAAAAAAAATATCTGTGGCTATCTTGTGACAAATGTAATTAAAAAAATTACAATGGAAAAAAGAAAACGTAAATAGTCACCTAAGGGTCTGAACTTTTTTAATATGCATGTCAAGAGGGTATATTACTATTTTTTTTTTTCTTTTTTTATTATTATAAGCTTGTAAATAGTGATGGATGCAAAACTTTAAAAAATGCACCATTATTTCCAAATAAAATATTGGCGCCATACATTGTGATAGGGACATCATTTCAATGGTGTAATAACCAGGACAAATTGGCAAATACAATATGTGGATTTTAACTGTGGTAGCATGTATCATTTTAAAGCTATAATGGCCAAAAACTGAGAAATAATGAATTTTTTTCTTAATATTCCTGTTAAAATGCATTTAGAAAAAAAATATATTCTTAGCAAAATTTACCACCCCAAAGAAAGCCTAAGTGGTGGCGGAAAAAAACAAGCTATAGATCAATTTGTTGTGATAAGTAGTGATAAAGTTATTGGCGAATGAATGGGAGGTTAAAATTGCTTGGATGCATAAGGTGAAAAAAAACAAAATGCTGCAGTGGTTAATTTCCACCCAATCCTCTGCAGCAGTGGTGAAAACCCAGAGCCTCCGTAGATATTACACTACAGGAAAATTTGGCAACATACCTACGACTAGTTGTCCCATAATGCTTTTTCACACTAAGCAATTCATTTCCACTTACATGCAGCTTTTTTTTAAAGTTATTATTATTTAAACAGTGCAAGATATGATTGTCCATTATTCTCTTTTGTGGGAACTCAGTTGAAGCAGAGACACCCAGTCCAGTTATGGAGTTATTGAGAATGTTTTTTGTTTGTTTCATGGTGTGCCAAAAGGAACTGTAATGATCTGGGGGCGATTTCCAGTCAGCGCACACCATGTGCGCTGAAGCAGAAGGAAATCGCCACAATCACAGAGGCAGAGCACCCAGTATGTATTTGTAGAGGAGAATTCCAACCAGCAGACGGAGCTGTGGAGTACAGAGGAATAAGTCCTCTGTACAGCCACAGATGCCAGATTGAAATTGCACAATTAAGCAAGACTGGGCAACAAAGTAGCAACTCAGAAGAAAGCAAGAACAGAGACAGACTATGTGAATGTTTACCAATCTAGTCACCACGCAGCGACAGTAGACATATCACATCAGAACAGACCAGAGTGAGAAAGCTAATCGCAAGAGAGGTGATTGCTATCAGCAACACAAGACTGAGCAAAGACAGAGCATGAATTGAGTAAGGAAGACACAGCAAATAAATACAATCTGAACGCCAAGGAAAATAACAAATGAACTGGCTAAACGCGGTCACCACACGTTATGCGCAACAGTGACAAGCGCGTTCATAGTATGGTCACCGCACGTTAAGCGCAACAGTAACAAAACTTACCAACCTTGACTAAAATGGAGAACAAGGACAAACCGATAATGGGAACGATTGCTAATTGGTTGTCTTACACCAGACAACAGCAAGCGTTCGTTCCAGACAAGACAGACTGAAGGAGTAAACAGTAGCAACCGCAGCTAAGGTTATACTCCAAGATCCAGACAAGGGAGATTCACCGCCTCTAACGCTAGGGTGAATGCGATCTAGGAACAGGACAGGACGATTTACTATCTGCCACCACAGGAGATAGTACAATCGCAAAAACAGGACAAGACAAAACAAGACTTAGGCAGTACAAATAATATACAACCTGACTGCACTAGGAGGAGTGCAAAATGCACTCCCCAAGAATTAACTACACTAGAACATTCGCAATAAGGTACAAAGAGGCTGAGGCTCTTAAGTCAGTCTTTACCAAACAAAACCTATGACGAACAAGGAATTCTGGGAGGAAGTGACATTTATACTGGAAACCTTCAAAGGAAGCAGACAAACAGATTGCAAGATAAGTAGATGAAAATCAGTCAGCCTTGCAAACTGACAAAAAGGCCTCTTTTCCCTGGACTGAACTATGCAACCTGCATAGGAAACAAAACAGTCCAGGGAATCAATGCCAGCAGAGCGGATTCTGACAGGAACGCTCTGCAAATGTAGACCTATCAGACTGGACATCTCTGAATATGTATAATACCAAATTACGTAATGCACCCTTTCATGTTTTTACTCGGCCTTTCAATGAAAATATTAAATTTTAGTCGTAGATATTTTATTCCTAATTCATGAAACACCAAATTGTTTTCAAGTAATCTAATCATCTGCGTAGACAGCATGCCACATTATGCATTTATAACCTCTGATGGCTTATTTTCTTTTTCCATTCCTTACAGTAAGTGCCTCAATAGACACATTGAAGTCAAAACATTTTCACTAGCCTTGGAATTCATACTTCAACCTATGCTTTTTTCCCCACTGGTAATTAACCTTTCACAGTTAGGATCCAGAGATAAACATTTTTACAATGTGAGGCATAGCTTGAAGTTTTTCATGTCAAAGAGAGAGGATGTCATGTGTAAATGACTTAATATTGTCTCTCCAACCCACTGATCCATACATATACTTAAGCTGCTGAAATAAATGTTGTGGGCTGCCTGCATTGTCTGCCAGTGACAGTTAGTCAGCATGTTTTTTGGAAAAATAACCTGAAGTGACATGAAATTATAATGCTGGAAGCTACCTGCACAGGCAGTGCGTTCTTAATTTAACTTAATATGATTTTTTAGAAAATGGATGTGAACTTGTTCTATTCCCATAAGAGACTATACCCTGATCAGCCAGAAGAACAAAGCCACTTGACTAACTCGACTTATGTTGTGTAGGTCTCGCAGGTGCTGCCAAGACAGCTGCTCAGTTTCTTGTGTCTATTGTTGGCATTTTGATGATGGACAGGGTCAGTATAGCTACTCTGACTGGTTGGTGGATAAGTAGTTCCATACACAACAAGCTGTGATTCACTGTTTTTTCTGACACCTTGCTCTCATGGCCAGCATCCTGTTTCTTCAGCATTTTGTGATAAAATAGCTTAATAGCTCTTCTGTGGAATTGCATTGCCTTGGTAGCTTTATCTTTCCCTGAGTATTAGTGAGTCTTGGACACCAAAGACCATGTTGCCAGTTCACCAGATGGTTTTCCTTAAACCACTTTTGGAAAATGCTTACCACTTCTTACAATGACATAAAGACAAACACTTATATAGCGCTTTTCTCCTGGCGGACTCAAAGCTCCAGAGCTACAGCCACTAGGATGCGCTCTATAGGCAGTAGCAGTGTTATGGAGACTTGCCTAAAGTCACCTACTGAATAGGTGCTGGCTTACTGAACAGGCAGAGCTGAGATTCGAACCCTGATCTCCCATGTCAGAGGCAGAGCCCTTAACCATTGCACTATCCAGCCACTCACCTCATAAGTACTGCTGTTTTAAAGATGCTCTTACCCAGTCTATTTGCCATGACAAATTGATTCTTGTAGGAGCCACTCACATCTTTGCACTTTTTTATTGTTCATGCATCAAATACATTAGCTGTCACAAACTGTCTGTCTATGTGCTGCTTGATACATCCAACCTCTCGACAGATGCCTTTAGAAAAAAAAGGCTAGTAGGTAAACAGGCATACATGTAAAAAAGCCACTGAACTAAAGGGTATTGGGATTTGCTGCTAGTAGAATCTTGATAAAATTAGCAATATTCTACTACTGAATTCAGATTGTAAAATATCGGTAATATTTACCAATATTTTACTATGGCTAAACCTAATCCTACTATCTACTGATGCCTAACCTGAAGACCCCCTTGGTGGTGCCTTACCCTAATCCCACTGGTAGCGCCTAACACCCCCCCCCCCCTAAAGCTTTCCTACCCCCTGTACCGCAAAGCCGCAATGTGCAGCAATCAGGGTAAATTTTGGTGCCTAGAGGGACCCGATTAGCTGTAGTGATTTGAAATAATCTCGGGCACCAGGGCATTACATTGCAGAATAGCAGCATTGCATTGTGGAAATGCTTGCAGAAAAGCAAATAGTGGCATTGCATTGTGAAAATGCTTGCAGAAATGGAAATAACTGCATTGCAGAATAGCAGCATTGCATTGGGTAAATGCAATGCCACTATTTGCATTTCTGCAAGCCCCAGTGCTGATATTTCAGAAACACTACCACTAATCGAAAATTTACCAAGATTGCCGCATATTGTGGCCATTAAAAAAAGGCATGATTTGTGGTAAAGAAGGTACATTTCGTTTGCCCAAATTTCCTTCCTTTGCCGCTATTAGAGGCTTTTATAATTGGTGCCTATGGTGGTGCTTTTGGTCCCACACGTGCGCATGCACATGCGGTGGGTGGCAGTTTTTAATGCAGGATGTAGATTCTATGTCCTGAAACTTCTACAGCAGCACTAATTAGGATGTAGAATCTACTTCCTGGAATGCAAAGTAGTTAAAGGGACTCCAAGCTCTAAATAAAAACAAAATTGGTACTCACCTGGGGCTTTCGGCAGCCCACCGTAGGTCGGGAGGTCCCACGGCGTCCATCCGGCTCTTCTCCCCGCATGCGCGGTTTAATCGCACATGCGCCGTACTGTCCCGCCGGCCACCGTGTTGACACGAGGTGGCCGGGGTGCTGACGTCAGACGTGACGTATGAGGAAGAAGGAGCCCGACACTCGGGCCCAGTGTCGCCGGGAGCCGCCTGGCAGCCATTTCTGGACAGGCCCAGGGAGAAGAGCCGGATGGATGCCGCGGGACCTCCCGACCTACAGTGGGCTGCAGAAAGCCCCAGGTGAGTACCAATTTTGTTTTTATCCAGAGCTCGGAGTCTCTTTTAAAGGAACACTATCAATTCAATTGAGATAGGAATTGTTTGGGAAGTGCTGCTAAGTACTGGTGTATACATTTCACTGGCAACCTCTTTGTTTACGGTTATCCAAATACTTTAACACTTTACTGACGCCAAAACTGACGGCAGACTGAGCCATGAGGGGATGGGGGAATTCTCCTCACACTGTGTGTGTGTGTGTGTGTGTGTGTGTGTGTGTGTGTGTGTGTGTGTGTGTGTGTGTGTGTGTGTGTGTGTGTGTGTGTGTGTGTGTGTGTGTGTGTGTGTGTGTGTGTGTGTGTGTGTGAGAGAGAGAGAGAGAGAAAGAGAAAGCTCTCAGAAGCTGCAGCTGCTGTGCCCTGTGTCTCTGTCTGAAGTGTCTGAAGAGCAGAGGAAATGCAACTTCTTATAAACATTTGAAATTATCTATGACATCACAGCTTTTCATACTTTTTTTGCTTTCAGATACAAATACTCTGTAGTCTGATATGCAACACTGGATGTGCATTGAAGCAGAGACACCTTCTGCAATTGATGTGTTCCAAATAAAGCTAAATCCTACACTCAATAATTTAAAGCTTTTGCTTCTGATATTTAACATGAAAAGTAGAAAATGTTTACACGGCTGCTTAGACATTATTTGTACATTGTCATTTTAGAACACTTGGGTATTGATAGTGTTCCTTTAACTATTTGTGTATTCTGTCCTGGCATTTCTGGATGTACTAACTGTAATGTGATTACCATGTATGTACTTTATTTATGGTAACAACTGTTGTCTATACTGTACTCTGTACAGTGCCAAAGAAGCTTAACAATAATGTTACAGTGATTAATGTACATCTAAATACAATTTTGATCCAGCTACATCAGCCATGAATCAAAATATATCTTGTACATATTATTCCCTGTTGTATATTATTATTACACTGCACATAAAGACATAAGCTAAATTCATTTATATGGGGTTTGATCAATTATATATTCATCTATTTTATCAATATTTCAGCTAATAAGCATCGCCTAACTTTTGTCATTTATAGTTTAAAACCCCTTATCTACTGTACATGTTAATTTACACACATATTTCATGCAGTCAGAAACTGACATAACACTCTTACTTTTATGTTTAGTGCCCTGGGACTCTACATTCGTGGTATTGAAGAGCACAGCAGGACGAAACGAGATGGCCTGTTTCAAGAAAATGAATGTATTGTGAGAATTAACTCATTGGAACTTGCTGATAGATCTTTTACACAGTAAGTGTTGTACAGTGCATGATGATGTTGGGGACTGAAAGAGAGCACGAGGTGGGCTCAAAAAAAATTAAACCAATAGTAGGCTACCTGGTCTGGGGGGCTGAACAGATCAGGTAGCCTCAAAAACAGCCGCTCCCGTGGGCCGCAATGGCCCACTTTCACTTTGGTGACCTCTGGATCACGACGCTACACTGAGAGACTATGTGTCTCTCATAGCATGCAGGGAGGCAGGGGAGTAGCAGGGGGCCCACTGGCAGCTCTGGAAACCCTGCAGGAATGCCCCTGGCGGGCGTTTTTAACTACCTGCGGACCGGCGTAGTTTAAAACTACGGCGGGCAGGGGGCGCTGCGATTCTGACCGGACGTAAACTCTACGTCCCATTCACCGTGTGTCCCCGCCACGCCGTCTGCTCTGTCTCTGCCACATTTAGCTGCCCTGCCGCCTCTATGACGGCAGAGCACTGTGAGAGGGACAGGAGCAGTTTTCATTGGCTCCTGGCCTTGTCATTCATGTAAGCCGTTCCCATTGGCTTACATAGAGTGACAGGGTCAGGAGCCAATGAAAGCGGCTCCTGACCGGCGCACAGCACTCTGCCGTCGTAACGACGGCAGAGAGAGCAGCCTGCGGCAGGGACAGAGCGATGAGACCGGCGGGAGTGGTGGATTTTAGCGGCAATTCGTCGGGAAGCGGCGGTTTACTGTACCAGCACCCTCTGGTCCTTAAGGGGGCAGAGGGTACTGGTACTCAAGTGGTTAAAAGATAATCTATCTCTCCATGTTTACCTCCAAGAGAGCAACACATTTTGTCGCTAATCTCGGGGGGCGATAGCGTGGTGGTGGGGGGGGGGGGGGCAGAGAGCGGTGATGTGAACACAGAGGCATGTTATAAGGCAGAGAACATGCCTCTGTGTCCCATCTGCCCACCTCGGGTTCACTTTAAGAGCGGGTATTACAAATTGCCCCTTTTACTAGCATGGGTGTTAATAACATTTTCCAGCTAGATTTGTATTTCTTTAAACCTATGGAAGAGAGGTAAAATAGTAAAATGTATATTCTAATTCCCACCACAGGGGCCTACAACAAATCGGAAATATAAATACATTTATACAAGTGGGTAAAACCACATAAATAAAATGTTTATTAATATAAATGATTTTGATTTTGAACAAAAACAAAGATTTAATCTCCTGCTTATAGAGATACTGTGATTGCTACAATTTGTCAGTTATCTCAACTATGCATTGTGTGGGATCACCCACAAAAACACAATGTAAGCAGTGTCAAGATCAGACAGCAGACATCCATTTTAAGTAACAGGGAGATCCTTCCTGTATTATCAGACTGCCTCAAACATGGTGTTTGTTACTTTCAACAGCAATTTGAGCTCTGAGAATATCAAATGAACTTGCCAGCAATTGGGTAATTACCTTCACAATCAGGGGCAGCTTTACTCCCAGTTGTCCTCCCCTCTTTTTTCTCTATAAAAGAGAACACAACTGGAGATGAACACCATACTTGTAGAGGGCTTACTCTAAATGTGCCAACGAAATGGTCTGCCAAATATCAAGTGTGTATGAACCTTAAGTGTTAATCTCACTTTAAAGATTACTCTAAAACCTGCTTTCAGCAAGTAAAACAGGGGTGGAGGTGCCCAATGCATAAAATATAGGCTAATAAGCTTTTAATCTTATAAGTAGCTGGATAGTTTACTGGTTGATGTGGGAGACCAGGGCTTGAATCCTGGCTAAGGACAGTACCTATTCAATATGGAGTCCTTAGGCAAAACCCTAACCTTTGCTATTCAAAAATGACTAACACTGTAAGACCAAAATGGTGTCTATTAAAATCATATAATCACAATCCCCAAGATGGTACACAAAACACACAGCTGGCTGGGCCACACCTGCACGCATGCAACCATTCGCTCTAGGCACTCCACACCAACCAGGAGTGATATGACTCTACCGGATACTAGTAACAGCTGCTATGCAACAAGCTTCAACTGAGCTGAAGGAAAATACTAATTCAGCTTCACCAAGCAGTGACAGTTCCAGGCAGAACTCACTGTTCAAGGTTTTGCCACAGAGGTAGAACAGAATCTTCCTTGTGATTGCATGAACACAGTTCAATAATGGGATGCAGACAGCAACTTGAACCCATTTATTGAAAAAAAGGTCTTTTTATTAGAGCAAATGAAAATGACTACATGTTTCGTAGGTGCTTGCTCGCTTCCTCAGGTCAGTGAAAAAAAAACAGGTGCCTTAACTGCTAAGGCTGTGTGGCAAGCATGAGCACCTCATTGTGCTTCCAGCAGTTCACCCACCGCACACAACAGAGCTCTTTGGACAAATCCTGACCTACTGTAGTTTCCAGTAAGGGCTAGTTCACACTACGTCCGGAACCGTATCCCTGTCTCAATTTTTGTAAACCGGATCAAACCCAGACAAGGATAGCAATGTTAAAAATAGTAGCCACCTTCACCCAAACAAAAAACTGATCCATATGCGTTTGCAGGGACACGGTTTCAAATCCATTGCGGAGGGTACGGATTTGCAGCATTTCTACAGAAGGCATATGGATCCAGATACACGCAGGGTTAGTGGCAGGCAATAGGATATTGGATCCCCCTCTACACGGGCTGTTTTGGACACAGAAAATGATCCGTTTCTCTGTCCCAGCCTATAAGGGAGAGAGGGGGCCGCCATGCTGGAGAGTGATAGCAGGCAGGATGGGGGTGGCAGCGGTCAGTGGGGAGGGGGGACGCCCCCCCTCCCTCACCTGGGTCCCCCGTCCCCGCTACCCCCTCCAGCTAGTTTCCTCAAAAGTTGTTCCAATGTAAAAGAGAGGGGAGCTTACCTCCTCCTTGTACTTTCTCCACTCGCTGTGTCACTGCCTGCAATGCCGCCCTCCAAAGTATACAGGGCGGCATTGCAGGCAGTGATGCGGCGGAGGAAGTACGAGGAGGAGGAGGTAAGCTCCCCACTCGCCGCTCTTCTACATTTGAAAAACGTTTAGGGAGACTAGTTGGAGGGGGTAGCAGGGACGGGAGACCCGCTGCCACCCCTGTCCTGCCTGCTACCCCCTCCATCCAAAGTGCAAATGGATCATGCTGCGAAAAGCAGCATGGATCTGTTTGTGTTCAGGTTTGGCTAAATCCACGGACTGCTAGGTACATGGACCGCAGGCTCTGTCCTGCAACCGTGCCTAGTGTGTACCTAGCCCAATGAAGAATAAAAGTTTATGGTGCTGATCGCACTGAAAATAGAGTGAGAAGATAAGCGATCCCACCCCATCTAATGTGAAGGTTCTTCTAAAGATCCCTTATACATTTGCCAGTGTTATAAACATGAAATTAACATAGTTGTTATCTTTTATCTATAGGCTGTCAGAAATAGTGGTCTTCTCCTAGACCCCATCTTTATGCGCCACTTGATTGAAAACCTTTCCTTTATTTATTTTTTTTTGGGGGGGGGGGAGGGTACGGGGAGGGGTTTGGGTCCCATGGTGGTCTGTGAGTGACTTTCAGTGGTCAGGTGTGACCCTTTGTTCTGTCCCTCCCTGTCTTTGGTAAAAGTAAAGATCATAGAACTTTCAGGTGTACTGTAAAGTAGAAGGGTTGAAAGTAAGATATAAGGAAAAGGACCTTGGAAGAATAACTGAAACCTAAAAGGCTTGAAAAAAAGAGGATAAAATAAAGATGCATCGATGCCTGAGAAACATCCCATGGATAAAAAAAAGGTAGTCCTCTCCCTCTACTTACATACAGTTAGAGGAACTGTATGCTTTCTCTTGATGTTATAAGTTATGAACAATGAGTGACAGTGTTTATAAGTAACCGTGAAATACTCCAGGCAACATAGATTTTGAAATGTGAAATGATGCATAACTGTATCCTCTCAATTGGGATTGGTAACCTATGGGTTAATAGGACAATGAGAATAGGGCAGCAACATGAAATGCCTCCAATGATGCACTCTGAGGAAGCTTGCATAAGATGGGCCTAATGCATTGTTTTGACAATGTGCCTCCAGATAGAATAATGTCACATACGGTTTTACAAGTAGAATTAAAATGTTTAATAATTGCTCATTTCGTCATTCATTTTTTCACTACTCTAATTTTACTAATTTTAAGAAACCGGGTGAAGAAGTGGTAATAAAAACATGGTTCATTAAGTAACCTCTTTAAAACCATTCATATGTTTTCTTTACATGACCAATACTTAGCATTTTATATTTTTTTTCTTTTTTTGCTTTAGGGCACAGGATATCTTCCGACAAGCTATGCAACACCCTAGTGTACTAGTGGAAGTAGTGCCATCTCGTAACCGTGAGTTGTATGAGAAGGCTGCAATATCTTCATTTTTGGATGATGAAGATGATGATGAAGTTCCAAATATAAAACCCCCTCCTCCACCAACTCAAAGGAAGCTAAGTGGGAAGAGCAATGACCACACTAATGGCTTGGATTCCGCCATGTCTTTACAATCCTCTGCAGGCCCAGGCTTAGCAAGTTCATTACCTTCAGCCTTTTATTCACCTCTAAATTTTGGGGATAAGAAAAGTGGCAAGAAAATGAAGATTGATCTAAAAAAAGGTAACTAAATATGTCTGTTTTTCATTGTTATTATTTTGTATTCAGGGGCTTAACAATATACCATGTAAGGGATGCAGCCGCAGGGGGGCCCGTAGGGGAGAAGTTTCTTTTGCCTGTCCTGAGACACTGACAGCTAAGGGCACAGAGAAAAAGCTTTCTATTATCTGCAAAATTGTTCTAATGACTGCATCTGCTCAGCCACTGATAAGCAATCATACAAAGTTTTGCACACAAAGAGTTGTAGACCATCCCTATTCAGTGTGCAGCAGGGTTTTGTGTACAGCTTCCAGCCCACAACCTCTCTAGCCCTCCCCAAGTGCTGTGCACTGTAGTGATGCTGGAGGAGTCTACAGAGCTAGTTCTGCTACATTAGAGATGGACAGAGTGAGTGTAATAATCGGAGTCTGGGAGTACACTCATCTGTCGGTTTTTCCGTATGCATTTTCTGTACAACATGTATGCTGGGGGGAGGGGGCCCCATCCAAAGATTTGCAGGGGGGGCCCAATGATTTCTAGTTACGCCCTTGTTTGTTTTATTATTCAGTATTTATATAGCACCTCCTCTGCAGCACTCTACAGTGTGTGTGTGTGAATATACATATATACACACATATATACAGGTATATACAAGTTACGAATGCCCAACTTAAGAACGACCCGCCGATACGAACACCCGCCGCGATGGCATCACGCAGCCCGGGGACTACCTCTTCTGCCCCCTTTCCTAATGCAGAGTATACGCAGTAGAATCAATTACTACAATTACAATTATTACAAGTCTCACCTATTCCATGGCGGCTCTGGGCCAATCAGTGGTGTCCTCTCCTCCTTCATTCCTCCTTCCTCCCAGCGGCTTCACTAGTAGTGTCGCGTAATGACGCAATCAGAAGGAGCCGTGGGGTCTCCTTTTGACTGCGTCATTACGCGATGCTACTAGTGAAGCCGCTGGGAGGAAGGAGGAATGAAGGGAGAGAGGATGCTGCTGATTGGCCCGGAGCCACAATGGAATAGGTGAGACTTGTAATTGCTTCTGCTGAGCATACTCTGCATTAGGAAAAGGGGCATGGGGGGCAGAGATGACACAGAGGGGGGGGCACTAGAAGCACAGGGGACAGAGACTTAAGGACACACACACACACACGCACACACACAGTGGGTTGCAAAAGTATTCGGCCCCCTTGAAGTTTTCCACATTTTGTCACATTACTGCCATAAACATGCATCAATTTTATTGGAATTCCACGTGACCAAGACAAAGACCAATACAGAGTGGTGTACATGTGACAATTGGATCGAACATTATTCCAAACATTTTTTACAAATAAATAACTGCAAAGTGGGGTGTGCGTAATTATTCAGCCCCCTGAGTCAATACTTTGTAGAACCACCTTTTGCTGCAATTACAGCTGCCAGTCTTTTAGGGTATGTCTCTAACAGCTTTGCACATCTAGAGACTGAAATCCTTGCCCATTCTTCTTTGCAAAACAGCTCCAGCTCAGTCAGATTAGATGGGCAGCGTTTGTGAACTGCAGTTTTCAGATCTTGCCACAGATTCTCGATTGGATTTAGATCTGGACTTTGACTGGGCCATTCTAACACATAGATATGTTTTGTTTTAAACCATTCCATTGTTGCCCTGGCTTTATGTTTAGGGTCATTGTCCTGCTGGAAGGTGAACCACCGCCCCAGTCTCAAGTCTTTTGCAGTCTCCAAGAGGTTTTCTTCCAAGTTTGCCCTGTATTTGGTTCCATCCATCTTCCCATCAACTCTGACCAGCTTCCCTGTCCCTGCTGAAGAGATGCACCCCCCGAGCATGATGCTGCCACCACCATATTTGACAGTGGGGATGGTGTGTTCAGAGTGATGTGCAGTGTTAATTTTCTGCCACACATAGCGTTTTGCATTTTGTCCTAAAAGTTCCATTTTGGTCTCATCTGACCAGAGCACCTTCTTCCACATGGTTGCTGTGTCCCCCACATGGCTTGTGGCCAGAGCTGGGACAAGGTCCTCCAGCACCCAAGGCTGAGACACAAAGAGCACCCCTCCATCCCTGCCACCCCAGCCGCCACACACTGATTGCTATTAGAATAAGAGGCGCCACAGGGCCCATAACCTCCCCAACACCTTAATCTCTAGTTATCTGACTTGCAGTCACTGCCATGTATCCTCTTTTCTTATTTCTTTCTGCTTCAAACACAATTAGGAATGACAGCTGAATTAATTCTGCGCCCCCTCCTAAACTTCGCCCTGAGGCTGGAGCCTCTCCAGCCTATGCCTCGACCCGGCCCTGCTTGTGGCAAACTGCAAACAGGACTTCTTATGCTTTCCGTTAACAATGCCTTTCTTCTTGCCACTCTTCCATAAAGGCCAACTTTGTACAGTGCATGACTAATAGTTGTCCTATGGACAGAGTCTCCCACCTGAGCTGTAGATGTCCGTAGCTCGTCCAGAGTCACCATGAGCCTCTTGACTGCATTTCTGATCAGCGCTCTCCTTGTTCGGCCTGTGAGTTTAGGTGGATGGCCTTGTCTCTGTAGGTTTACAGCTGTGCCATACTCCTTCCATTTCTGAATGATCGCTTGAACAGTGCTCTGTGGGATGTTCAAGGCTTTGGAAATATTTTTGTAGCCTAAGCCTGCTTTAAATTTCTCAATAACTTTATCCCTGACCTGTCTGGTGTGTTCTTTGGACTTCACGGTGTTGTTGCTCCCAATATTCTCTTAGACAACCTTTGAGGCCCTCACAGAGCAGCTGTATTTGTACTGACATTAGATTACACACAGGTGCACTCTATTTAGTCATTAGCACTCATCAGGCACCCACCTGAAGAGGCACACGGACGCTCACCTCGACCAGCTCCAATTTGCTTATAGGGCGAACAGATCCGTGGAGGACGCCATCAATGCAAGCCTGGCATACATCACAGAGCACCTAGACAACCCTGTCTCCTATGCTAGGATCCTGTTTCTGGACTTTAGCTCGGCGTTCAACACGATCTGCCCAGACATCCTGCTCACCAATCTGGCGCAGCTCGGAGTAGATCCCACCCTTCGAGCATGGATCAAAAGCTTCCTGACAAACAGAACGCAACAGGTGAAGCTCGGCGACTGCTACTCCAGCGTCAGAACAACCAACACTGGGGCTCCACAGGGCTGTGTACTGTCACCGCTATTGTTCTCCCTCTATACCAACAATTGCATATCATCCGCTGTCTCTGTGAAAGTCATCAAATTTGCAGATGACACCACTATCATTGGTCTTATTGGCAGCAACGGAGAGCATGATTACCGCAGCGAAGTTGAGAGAATCTGCAACTGTTGCAGGGACAATAACCTAGTTCTCAATGCTGCAAAGACTGTTGAACTAGTTGTAGACTTCAGGAGGAACCCTCCCCCCCTCCTACCTATCCTCATTGGGGGCACCGAAGTCTCTAGGGTGACATCCGTGCGGTTCCTCGGCACAACTCTCACTAACAACCTGAAGTGGGAACAGAACACCTCCATAATACAGAAGAAATCACAGCAGAGATTGTTCTTCCTGCGCCAACTGAAGAGATTCGGCATGCCCAGGGAGCTGCTGACCAGCTTCTACACTGCCACTATAGAATCCATCCTCTGCTCCTCAGTCATCGTCTGGTACGCGGGCGCAACGGCCAGCGACAAACACAAGTTGCAGAGAGTCATAGCTGATGCAGAGAGAATCATCGGGTCCCCTCTTCCACCTCTTGATCTCCTCCACTCCGCTAGGATGAGGAAGAGGGCCACTGTGATCTCCCGTGACCCCTCCCACCCAGGCAGTCGCTACTTCAAGCTCCTCCCATTGGGCCGCCGCTACAGGTCTGTACCATGCAAAACCACCAGACGGATGAACACCTTCTTCCCTCAAGCGGTTCGGCTGCTTAACGCCAACCTCCACCCACCGGGCTCGCCCACTGGCATGCCCTAGCAGGGTCTCTCTGTTAGCTCTCAACTGCCCAGGGTCTGCACTGGGGCCACCATCACCACCATCATGATTACTACTACTATTATTATTACTATTATTGGACTGCTCCTGTACGGCACGATTAACACTAACCTATGTCCCAGTTCCTGTCAATTGTAAATTGTCTGTGTTGTGCTTCTTGTCAACATGTACTATGCCTATGCCATGTGTACCACAAAAAATTCCGAATATGGCGCTTGCTGTATTTGGCGAAATAAATCTGATTCTGATTCTGATCAGGCAATGTATAGGCAACTGACTGCACTTAGATCAAAGGGGGCCGAATAATTATGCACACACCACTTTGCAGTTATTTATTTGTAAAAAATGTTTGGAATCATGTATGATTTTCGTTTCACTGCTCATGTGTACACCACTTTGTGTTGGTCACGTGGAACTCCAATAAAATTGATTCATGTCTGTGGCAGTAATATGACAAAATGTGGAAAACTTCAAGGGGGCCGAACACTTTTGCATCCCACTGTGTGTGTATGCACGCACGCACGCACGCACACACACGCACACACACGCACACACACACATACGCACACACACACATACGCACACATATACATACACACACATATATACATACACACACATATATACATACACACATATATATACACACAGAGTATATTGTCTTGTCTTTTCACTTAACTGTCCTTCACAGGGGCTCACAATCTAATCCCCACCATAGTCCTATGTCTATGTAGGTATCATGTAGTGTATGTATCCTAGTCTAGGGCCAATATAGGAGAAGTCATTTAACTTATCTCTATGGGTTTTCTTTAACGTGGGATGAAACCGGAGTGCCCGGAGGAAACCCACACAGACATGGGGAGACATACAAACTCCATGCAGATAGTGCCATGGCTGGGATTCAAACTAGGGACCAAGTGCTACAAGGCAAGAGTGCTAACCACTTGCCACCATAATGGTTATTAGCGTTAGGTTGTGTATACTTATGTGTCTGACCAGTGGGGCTGAACAATGTCTAAACTGCAACCCCCACAGGAACCATTACAATCCTCCCATGCATTTAACTTAGCCATTGGAATTATATAATCAATCTGAATATTCTTTATTGTATTAAAGAGGTCTCTCAGATGCCGCCATAACCACCCCAGAGCTTGCCCTTACATGTTTGAAGGTAGTTAACCTCACTTTCCTTAGCAGGAAGTTGGGATGAGCCTCTTGTCCTTAACATTTCACAAGGGTAATATGCAAGATGGGGGTAGGCTGGTACCGCTGTTTTGTAGATTGTCCCAAGTGGTTTAGACCATGTGGGCTGGTATTGCTCATGAGGCATAGCCACATTTTGGTGGATTCAGCCATCCTTTAATTTTTCTTCGCCAATTTGGTTGCAGAACAGTGAGTTAATGGTGATTTTGTAGTGGCATGTTGCGGTTTATTTTCATTCATTATTTAATTTTAAAAAAGTTCATAGGCATGCACAGGTACTGTTCCTCAAAAGTAACATCAATGGCCTATGCACTGCTTAGCCTCCAAATATATGATGAATGCTTGGGCTGTCAGTAGCAGCTGGTCATGGCTCCCAAAGTGTGTTGGACTTTACACAGGCTCTTGCTTAGTTAGTGATCACAGGAGCACAGAAGTGAGATATTCTGAAATGTAATACTTAACATAAAAGGAAATATCAGGGAAATCGATCAAAATGAGATCTACTTACCTGGGGCTTTCTCTAGCCCGTGGTAGGCTATGTGTCCCTCGCTGCGGCTCTGCTCCCAGCTGGTGATGCAGTGACCGACTTGAGGTCGGTATCTTCTGCTCAAGCTCGTGGCCACGCCGGGAGATTTGTGCTCAGGTGCAGTACTTCTGTGCTTTCGCAGACGCAGAAGATACCAAACTCGCTGGTTCGGCTTCTGCTATGGAGGGGAGACCGGTTGAGAGCGGAGCTTCAGCGAGAGACACATAGCCTTACAGGTGCTGGAGAAAGCCCCAGGTAAGTAGATCTAATTTTGGTCAAATTCACTGATATTTCCTTTAAGGTGTTAATCAAAGATTAAAAGAAAATCTGCTTTACATTTTTGTTTTCCGTACTTGTGGAATGTAGAAGACATGTAGGCCAATGCTCCTATTTCTTTTACATAATTGTGCTGGCAAACTTCTTTCTAGGTGCAGATGGACTTGGATTCACAGTAGTCACCAGAGACTCCACAGTACATGGACCTGGTCCTATTTTTGTGAAAAACATTCTTCCAAAAGGAGCAGCCATAAAAGATGGCTGTTTGCTGTCTGGAGACCAAATTATGGAGGTAAGTAAATTTTTGACTACAATACCTATCGCCACATAATGACTGTTTCAGACACAGATGCCTTATGCTGCTATATTTACTGTCCGCATTCCAGTGCATATCCACTGCTCTATCTGGTGTGCATTTCGCCGCGGCAATACCTCCAGTTGCGCTCTTCCAGTCATGTTATTGTCGCCATTCTATACTTAAAGAGGAACTCCAGCCTAAACAAACATACTGTCATTAAGTTACATTAGGTATGTTAATTAAAATAGATAGATAATATAATCTCTTACCCACACTGTTTTAAAAGAACAGGCAAATGTTTGATTTCATGATGGCAGCCATCTTTTTGGTTGAAAGGAGGTGACGGAGCACGAGACACAGTTACAACTGTCCTGTGTCCTGAGCACCTCTCCCAGTTGCTAGGCAACGTGAATAACATAGGAAATCCTATCATGATTTTTTCTTTGATGGGTGGAGCTTAGATAAAAATGAGACTTTTATAAGAAAAACAAAGTTCTGATGCTGTGAAGCTGTTAAAGAAACACCAAGCCTTTTCAGTTCTGCTGAGTCAATTTTTAGTCCGGAGGTTCACTTTAACGGCGCTCAAAGCATCCATAGTTTGCCGGGCTTTGGAGTCTGCTAAGAGCAACTTGGCAGTCACAATGCATATCGGTTCACTTGATCAGCAGGTGATCCTACTCATTGCTGCACAGTGGATCCATTGACTTTATTTCCTACATGCTGGGCTAAAAAGCACCACTATGTACTTTTGCTGCAGCTTTGCACTATTTCTTTGCTGATCATTGTGTTGTGTTGTGTTCTTTCATCACCTGGTAGATTACTATAGGTGGTTCTGTTTATCTGAATATTTACATGGAAAACACTTGGTTGAGTATTTTTTCACCCCTTTAATGTATTTGATGGAGTGTACTAATTATTTTGCACTATTAGCACTTTAGAGCAATATCTATTCAGGATCAAGTACCTTTTGAATGTATGTTTTAGCACAGCATGGTTTTGCAATAAAATTTCACACAGGCACTTTTTTTTTTTCTTGAAATCCAGGTTTCATCCAGGCGGGGGGTACACCTTGCAACCACCTAGGATAAATTATATATGACATTGACTGCTAGTTAACTGTTCAATATTATTATATACTACTTGATTTGATGATAATCTGTACATGTAATATCAGAACTATACACAGACCTTTTAAGTGTTTTTAAAATTATGATTATTGTTTATATATATATATGTGTGTTTTTGGTATTATTATAACTATAAAATTGACTTAGTGGTGCTGTATTTTGGACTCTTTGGGGGAGCATGCTGGTTGTAAATATTTCTAGCTTACAGCACATTAAATTGTGATGGTGCAGATTTTGCATATTTATTTTTTCCCCACAAAACATATCCCAAACTGTTCTTAGGACATCTTGTATAGCTAGCTGTTATTCTGTCATCTCTGTGTCTCAGCTACTTGGTCAATTTATGTTTCAGTTAGGTAAACTTAATGATAGATTGGGAGGTAGATCAAGTTCAGGAATCAGCTTAATGTTAGGGATTTGGTTAGGTAAAATATTAAGTTATGTACTTTGGGAGAGCAAGGATGAATATTATATTAAGACTGTGAACCTGATCCTGGGAACACCCACCTATGGGCTCAAATCTTCAAATGTGTGCCTTGATCCTCTCCCCTGTACCACGGGGCCACAGTCCAAGTCTCCAACGAAGGATCGGCACCACAATCAGTATTAATAGCTCAAATACTTTATTCAATCCATTCAAAGACCAGCAACAACAGTTGCTGGTCTTTTAATTGATTGAATAAAGTATTTGAGCTATTAATACTGATTGTGGTGCCGATCCTTCGTTGGAGACTTATTATATTAAGACTGTAAGGGAGGTGACAGTCAGGATCTAAGATAAGGTTAAGTATGGGATAGGAAGAAGATAATGGTCAAGCAATATAGCTGTTGGTGAAGCTAGGTCAGGGTCATGAAAACTATTGGTTAACTGGGGACAGACCATTCCAGGCATGAATCCATAGTTGGGCCATTGCCACAACTTGGACAACAGTTTTCAACCCAGACACCCCCAATGAAGCTTGTTAGCAAATGGTGGTAAATCAAGTAGGCAGACACCTGTGGCAGCAGCAGGTTCTAAGCAGCAATCGTAAAGCCGCAGTTGGGCCTTCGCCACAACTCGGACAACACAGTTTTCAACCCGGACACCCCTGATGGCAGCAGGTTAGCAAGTGATGACAAATCAGGTAGGCAAACACCTGTGGCAGCAGAAGGTTCCAGGCAGCAGTTGTGAAGCTTTCAACCCAGACACCCACGATGGCAGCAGGTTAGCAAGTGGTGGCAAATTAGGCGCGTAGACAAGTATTATACATCGCATAAAAAAAAAATTGGGAGTCTTGAGGGAGGAAGAGGGGTCCCAGTTCAGGTCCTCTTAACAACAGGGGACAGGAAATCGCCTTCAACCCAAGCCTTGTTCATCTTCTTGACCTTGATTCTTTCCATCGACTCGGTGGACAGACAGGAGCACTTCTTGGTGACCATGCCACCAGCCGCACTGAAGCTCCTCTCAGACTGCACACTGGAGCAGGAGGGGGGGCAGCGAGGACTTCCAGGGCGTGCTAAGGATAGCTTTCTCCAGGTGTCCTGTCTGGAAACCCAGTACTCCGTGGGGTTGTCAGTGTTCATGTTGTCAAATGCAATGACCCCATGTTTTCGGCCACAATACGGATAAGCCACTGGCGTTGACTGGAGAATTCTGCCAAATCTCCTGTGGGCAGCTCTGATATAAGGCCCTTATTAGACCCAGCAGATTTCCAGGGCAGCTGGTACTACTGAACACAGGCACCTGCTGGGCCGGCTGAACAGGGACATGTGAGGTGCAAAAGCTGGGGGAAGGCTTACTCCAGTCAATGAACAAGGGCCTCCTGCAACTCCCTTGCTCGCTCCTCCTGCTGTCTACGAGGGACAAATTGCCCCAGCTTCCACTTCAGTCAAGGGTTTAGATTTAGGGCGACCCACAGATCCTCCCTTACCTTCATCTGAATCAACCGGGGTGTCCCTACAGAGGCAGCACTGCATATGAGTGGGGGTCCACAGAGGCACACCTTTATGGCCAGACAAGACCTTGCCATCCTTTCACTGCTGCTGATGCCACTGACTCTCCAAATTCTCCCAACCCTGAACTAGTGCAGCTATACTTGGACACTCCCCCTTGTACTCAGCAAGGTCAGGCAACGCCACCTCATCTTTTATCCCCTGCATCTCCTCCCCAAAGGTTGTGAGCCCCCCCCCCCCCTCTTCTGATCCCCCTCTTCCAGGGCAGCCTCTCCCTGTACTAGATCACACAGTGCCCTGTCCGGCAGAAAAATTATTGGGAGCCAGCTGCAGATGGAACCATGCTCCCTGCTCACCAGGTTGGTTACTTGCAGGAATGGAGGCGATTCCAGGCAGACCTGCTGCATCTGCCCCCACTCTGCAGAAGTTATCACACGGAATGTTGTGACGCTGGCAATGTTCTGCTCCAGGATGTAATGGGACATGGCCCTCCTGTGCTTTCAAAGTTGCCAACGTTTGACAGTCAGCCGAGAGTCTGGGGGGTGGCATGCCCTGACGCTGCTGCAGGTCAATTTGTATGTAGGAGGATCAGTTTGTATTTTTGAGACCACGTGAAAATGTAATGTTGTGCAAAAATCATTGTCAAACATTATTATATTAAAAATCACAAACAAAAAAAAAATATGTTAACCACTTCGCGTCCCTGGGGTTTTCCCCCTAAAAAACCAGAACAATTTTCTACATTTCACATTCATTTGCCAATACCTTAATCACTACTTATCATACATAAATGATCTATACCTTGTATTTTCCGCCACCAATCAGGCTTTCTTTGGGTGGTACTTTTTGCTAAGAATTATATTCTTTTCTATGCATTTTAAAGGGAACAAGGGGTAAAAAATGAAAAAAAAGTCATTATTTCCCAGTTTTCAGCCATTATAGTTTGAAAATAAAAGTTGCTGCTGTAAGTTAAAGCCACACATTTTATTTTTCCATTCGATCTGGTTATTTCACCATTTAAAATTCAATCCTAGTACAATGTATGATTACAATAAATTATTTGGAAATAAAATGCATTTTTTCAGTTTGTGTCCAATTTTTATTGTTATTTTTTTTCCTCGTTTATAATTCGATCCCCCCCCCCCCAGTTAGCCAGATGTGCACCTACATATGCCTCCCTCCCCCATAGTTGGTCAGATGTGCCTCTGGATACCCCCCCCCCCAGCCAGGCCTTAGTACCCCTCCCCCCCAGCTAGCAAGATGTGGACATTTATCTATTCACCCCCCCCCCCCTCCATAGCCAGGTGTGCCTGCGCCCCTTTAACCCCCTCCCCTGTTGATCCTGTGTTGCTTCCCGAACCCTTCCCCCCCCCCCCACAGAGCAGCGGGGTTTCTTTAATGCTCCCCATCCATCCCCCCCCCCCCCCCTTGCAGAGATCGGCGGCGCAGGGAAGCTATGAAAAGTCTTACCTAATCTTGTTCCTGCGGCGGCGATCGGCTCCCCTCCATTCAGTACCGCTGACAGCCTCTGTGCAGAATGGATCGGGTCCCGGCTTGATGACGTCATTAAGCCGGGACCCGATCCATTCTGCACATAGAGGCTGTCAGCGGTACTGAATGGAGGGTAGCCGATCGCCGCCGCAGGAAAAAGATTAGGTGAGACTTTTCATAGCTTCCCTGCGCCGCCAATCTTTTCAAGGGAGGGGGTGGGGGGTTGTAATTACAGGGGATCGGGCTTGGGTGGGGAGATCGGACACCTGGGAGGGGATCCTTCATTAGTGTAGTTAGAGGAAGGGGGGTTGATGAGCCCAGGTGCGTGCTAGCACGCAGGCTGTGCTCATTTAAAGGGGGCAACTTATAATCATGTCATGTGGCTTTCACAAGCCACTTGCAATGACGTGATTATACTGTAGCTGGGACATGAACTGGTTAAAAGATCTTAGTTTGTCAAAAAAAAAGCCAAGACCGAGATCTTCATAAGATTCACAACTGAAAGATCATGCAATTTTGAACAAACAGGAAGTGCTTTGTTATATATAGTTTTAGACAGTTTAAGGCAGTTTGACCCTTCATCAGGCCTTTACAAAGCATATATGAATCAGGTGCGGGTCGATGAGCAGGCACACACCCCAAAATCAAGCAAGATGCCAAGGAAATGAAAAATAGGGCATTTGTTCCAACCAGACGCACCTGTACCTCTCTGATGGCTAGTCCAGCGACGTGAGCTGTAAAAATCAGAATGCATAATCTTTGCATTATAGTTACTTTCTTTTTAAGGTTAATGTATGGATTTAGTACTATTGCTTCATAGATGCTTTCTCTTTAAGGTTAATGGTATACCAATTGCTGGAAAAACACAAGAAGAGCTTGTAGCCATGCTACGGAGTACCAAGCTTGGTGAAACAGTTTCCCTGGTAGTTGGCCGACAGGAAGAAGCTTTCTTACCTCGAGAACTGGTAATTCCTTTTTTTTTTCTATCAAACAGCTTTATTGAACTTATAAAAGAAAACAATACATGAAAGTTAGAGATTTCCATCACACTATAACTTTAAATACATTGTATGCTGTGTTGCCAGACTGACCACGTCTCAGAGAGACGCCAGACCACAGGCAATAAGATCAGCTTACACTTTATCAAAATCAAACAATGATTTACTATCAGTCCATGAAATTTGATTTTCAACCCCTGGTGACATCATAAGCTATGGGATGTGATTTTGTCATGGGTATCACACAGCATCTGATTTATGGAGAAGTCCATGAATATATCCAACTCCAGAGAAAATGTATGGATGATTTAAAACAGCCATGACAAGTCATAAAATGTAACCCGGCAGGATTTAAAAAGCACACTGAGGTAAAGTGGCATGCTGATTTGATCCCAGCATGATAAATGCACAGCCAGGCTTGTTGGCAGTTATTCTGTTACTCTGCTAGCCTCAGTAAACAATTTCTGTAATTTCTAATGAGTGAAACATTCTGTAATTATAACAAAACTGATTTCACACTGTAGTTTTATTTTGCAGACTTGAATGTTCTTGTAGACTGCTAAAAAAAAAGTGTATCCTTGTGTGCACTTTCCCCATCTTTACAGCGTGCAGTATTGCAGTCACTTCACAACAGAGAGTTAACATCTCAAGATGTTTCTGAAATTTCTGAAAGTATACGCTGTAGAAAACATGGTTATAAACCATCTTGTGTTTTTTGCTAATTTCGGTGCAGTTTCTGTTTTTTCCATGTCACCACCTGGACACTTTCACCTAATTTAGTTAGGGGAAATACGGTGACCACACTCACAGATTTTTCCTTGATGTGGCAAAATCAATCAGTTACTCTCTGATCAGAATGTAATCAGATCCTGAACAATTTCTACCACACATAGAACATCAATATTCAATAGATTTCAGCAGGAAATATATTAAAATTGATCAAACCACAGTGTGGCACGTTTTGATATTGTGCACCATGACGGCCCATTGACTGACCACTTCTGCTCAGTTCTGATCATTGGAAATTTTCTGGCTTGTCATATCAATAGTTTGGAATGATTTTAGGTTAAAATCAATTGAAATTTGATCTAGTGGATATGCTGGGGCCATAGATTTCCGGCAGATCTTATCCAGCGCCGACCCGGCCATGACGCTAAGTGATGCATTTGCGCCTGGTGGCAAGGGTCTTGCCCGCTCCCTCCCTACGGCCACCGATTATATCACCTTGTATCAGCTGCTTCATCTACAGTCCCCATCCCACTTGCATGCCACCACCACTCGCGGATACACGCAGACCTCAGATCAGAGAGCCCCGCTGAGCCGCTATGACAGTGGCCCGCCTCTTATCAGCGCATATACTGAAAGTAATTTCTTCCTGCATATGCGCTGCTACGGAAGCCGCTCTCCTGTTACAGCGGCTCAACTGGTTGCTCTGATGGGAGGTCTGTGTGTAGCGGCGAGCGGCGGCATGCAAGAGGGATGGGGACTGCAGAGGAAGCGGCCACAGGGAAGGTAATACGATTGGCAGCCGTGTGGGGTGCAGTCACTGTGGGCAACTATATTACCTGTACTGGGGCAACTATACTACCTATGCTGGGGCAACTATACTACCTATACTGGGAAACTATACTAGCTACCTATACTGGTGCAACTATACCACTTATACTAGGGGCAACTATACTAGCTATCTATACTAAGGCAACTACACTACCTATACTGGGGCAACTATATTAGCTACCTATACTGGGGCAACTATACTACCTATTCTGGAGCAACTATACTAGCTACCTATACTGGGGCAATTATACTAACTATACTGTGGCAACTATACTACCTATACTTGGGGCAATTATATCAGCTACCTGTACTGGGGAAACTATACTGGAGGCAGCTATGCTAGCTACCTATGCAAGGGCAACAATATTGGCTACCTATACTGGGGGCAACTATACTAGCTTCCTATACTAGGGTAACTATACTGGCTACCTATACTGGAGGCAACTATTCCTGGCTACCTTATACAGGGGGCACCTATACCTGGCTACCTACCTAGCTATACTGAGGGTGAACATTTTCAGGTGTTGTGCGATCATTCTAAATCGGGGGTGGGGGGGCCTCACAAGTTTGCCTTAATGTATTGAACCATCCCTGATCTTATCAGAACTAACAAAGCTGCTGCGAATTAACCACTTCACCTCCAAGGGTTTCCCCCCTTAAAAAAAACAGAGAACCAGAATTGCATAAATTAGGCAGCATTCAGGTGGGAGGCTTTGGTCAGACATATTCATAGATTATGTCACTAGCAGGACTGCTCTGTGCAGGGGAGTCTCTCTAATCTGTCACCCGCATCCTGGAAGCTGCAAAAAAATTCTCTCACTGGCCGGGGCTCCCAAATCACCATGCGATACCTAACGGAAAGTGCGGGGGTGGCCCCGGGACTCTTGCCACTAGGGAATTCACCCCCACTGCCTCTGTATTGAATGCAACACACACATTTGCTCACTCCCAGCTCTAGCAATTTCCTACCTTTATTTGGTCAGCGGGTGCCTGTCAGCCAATCAAGTGAACAGTTATACACCCTTTGGCTGCCGTGCCAAATCTAGCAGGAATTGCATAAATTAGGCAGCGTTCAGGTGGGAAGCTTCAGTCAGACGTAATCATAGATTATGTCACTAGCAGGACCGCCCCGTGAAAGTACTGCTCCCACAGGGGTCCCTCCCTACATATCTGTTTGCAATTTCATTAATCTGCCATTTGTGATCTGCTGAGGTTTGCCCTTAGTTTTTGTGGCTATAATAAGTCACAACTCATCAGAAAAAAGAATATTACACCGATAGAGTAAATGAACTACTGTATATCACTGCAGATGAGTGCTTATCCAGGAGTGATGTTTAGGATTCGAGTTATGCATGGAAGTGTGGCAGTAACTATAATTTCCTCTCCTGGCAAGCCAATAAAGAGGGAACCCAAGTGTCACTGGAGCATTCTAGCCATCACAAAGTCATCTATAGATTCAAATTGACAGCTACTGATGTAATCAACAGAAAATGAGAAGCACACTGCATATCGCTAATTCTCAAATTCGCATCTCAGACATCAGTCTTGGAGCAAAGTTTAAAGCTCAACATTTCACAACTTCCCTGATATATCTCAAGTTTTGACATTAATCTGAACCTATATTGTTACCGTTATGTTCTTGGTTTTAATCTGTCAGATTAAACGCTTCTTTTGAATCTGATATAACTCATGATTTTGTTTTACTGTAATCTCTTTTTTGATGTGTTCAACATCATTGCAACCGTACAATTCTTGATATTATAATGGTATTCATCTGCCTGCTTGACCAGGTTGCAAAGCCATTTCTCAATTGTACTATTTAAACTTATAATAAACAAATAAAAAAAAAACAAATAAATAAAACCTCTGGAATGCCAACTCCCAGGCTAGCTCGCCTTTTAGTTTGAGTCCGCCAGGAGAAAAGCGCGATATAAATGTTATTTGTCTTGTCCTGTCTTAGTTGTTTAGACAAGCCTAGACAAAAGTGATACTTTAAGAAAGTGTTGTCCCATTTTGTGTCCCCACTGCAGGGATGAAAGTCAGACATATTTCTCCATGGAGTGGCAGGGCAAGGATGATAGCACATTAACAGCTCATAGTGTTGCACTGCATGAAGTTATGCAACGTTACAGTTTAATCAATTCTTCCATAGGTTTTCTTGTGAAATCTATTGAAAATCAATGGGCAGTGTGTGGTGGGGATTGATACTGATCTGAGAGGGATTGATCTTTTTGCCACATTGGTTAGCAGTCGATTAGT
Source organism: Hyperolius riggenbachi (assembly GCF_040937935.1). NCBI lineage: Eukaryota > Metazoa > Chordata > Amphibia > Anura > Hyperoliidae > Hyperolius > Hyperolius riggenbachi. The sequence goes on along the minus strand of NC_090652.1, from coordinate 201,537,929 downwards.
GTGTAGGGTAAAACACACTGTAGGATTTACCACATTTAAACTTACTAGGGGATCTTACATTTTGCACATGCCACAATTACTATTTAAAGTTTTTTTTAAATAAATGTGATTGTGCATTAGCCAACATTTTGTTGTACACATAGTTTCCTACAGTGATTGTTTACTGCTTTTCACTTACAAAATAAACAATATGTGTAATTTGTCCTGTTTTTATCACAAAGCAGTAGGCCAAATATGGTAGCCTGTGTACAGTGTTTGTGTAGTTGTAGACAGAATAGTCACAGTTCTAGTTTGTTAGTCAATGTTGTGTCTGTACTACATTTGTATTTTACAAATGTAATTTATTCAGAAGAAGGGGTTGATATTTTTAACATGCTTCATATTTGTTTACAGATTTTCTGTACCACTCTATTTTACATTCTAGAGAAGACCATTTTTCATACTTATCAGATTGTCATTGAGTGATCTCTTGCATTTCCTTCCTGCACTCTGAGGTTTATATTAGTTGTCTTCCTTCGTTTCTATCTGTAACTCATAGCCTCTTCCATTTGTATTTAATCCTCTGCTGGCATGAGACATATCAGTTCCAATATAGACAAAGAATCTACTGTCCTGCCTTATCTTGATTTATGCTGGTGTGTACATTTGACCTTTTATTGAGGAACAGGCAGGATGAAGGTCTGGTCAAATGCTTCCTTTTCCTGTCTATCAGCAAGAAATTACCCAGTGTCACCAGCACACCAGTATGAGTCATGTGCAATGCTCAGAATGGCCTTTCTAATGCTTTCATCTAGTATATCACTTTCTTTCTAGCACAAGTCCCAATCTTCCGGTTTCCTTTTTGTTTTTACTCTCTCCTGATATTATGTGACTTGGTGTATAAGCCATTTGGAAAGTCAATTCTCCTGATTTTAACCTTTTTTTAAGCATATTCTGTTTTTCATTGTGTTAAAATTTTAGTATACATAAAATAAATTAAAACCTATTTTATAATGCAGTATATTTTAATTTTATATTATTTATTTTACACCTTTCTTAGATGCAGCCATGTCGGCACTAGTATTTTATGTACAGTTGTACTCATTAGTTTACATACTCTGGGAGAATGTATTATTTATTGACCATTTTTTTATACAATATGAATAACACAAAAACATGTCTTTCACTCATGGTTATTGGTTGGCTGAAGTCATGTATTGTCAAACAATAGAGATGGCCCGAACCTCCGATTTTAGGTTCGTGAACCTGCCACGAAAGTTCGGGTTCACGCAAACTTTTGCGAATCGCAATAGACTCAATGGGGAGGCAAAACTTGGAAAACTAGAAAAGTGTATGCTGGCCACAAAAGTGATGGAAAAGATGTTTCAAGGGGTCTAACACCTGGAGGGGGGCATGGCGGTATGGGATAGATGCCAAAAGTACCGGGGAAAAATCTGGATTTGACGCAAAGCAGAATTTTAAGGACAGAAATCACATTGAATGCTAAAGTGCTTTAACCACTTGAGGACCACAGTCTTTTCGCCGCTTAAAGGAATACTATCGATGTATGCATTTATTTTTAAATGCTGTATGTTGTAGCACACATTAGGGCAAGTACTAGGAGCAATTTGATTCCTCACACAGCTCAGCCTCTCAGCTGTAAAATCCTCCGTCAGTTTTGGCGTCAGTGTTGGATACAAAATGTATCTAAATACTGGGCTCCCAGAGGGCTAGACCATGTCTTTGCACAGGGGCGTTGCTATCAACTCCTCAGTTTATAGTTTAATTATCACCTTGCTGAAATAATCTTATTGATATGGTGGTAAGGGGTTAAATATTCTAGCAATGTGTGTTTATTATCTTTGCTTCTCTTGACTGATATAGATACTAATAATGCTAATTGTAGACAGTGGTCTGCCCCTCTCAGCAGCTTGTAAAGTGGATGCAGCGTGGAGTGAATCACCACAAGCAGGCAGCCAGTCTGAGTGTAAACACAGACCATTTCTTTAGCTAGTTATATTCCAGCAATAGTACAGCTCATTTAGTTACCTGTTACCACCTCAGATCAGCCTGTTTCTCCTCATGTCCTTTGCATGCTGTGAGTGACACAGTGAAATATATTTGTGAGCTGTGTGACAGAGTAACCAAGCAGCTTAGGGTGACCCAAACTACTATGAGCTGTGTGAGAAATGAATTTTTAAGCAGGGTTAGCGAGAGAGAGACCTGGGTGAATAAATAAAGTGCCCCTAGCATTAGTGGTAATGTGTACACTAATATAGAGTATTAAAAAAAAGTCTTTTCAATCGATAGTATTCCTTTAAGGACCAGAGCCTTTTTTTCCATTCAGAACACTGCAGCTTTCACGGTTTATTGCTCGGTCATACAACCTACCACCTAAATGAATTTTACCTCCTTTTCTTGTCACTAATACAGCTTTCTTTTGGTGCTATTTGATTGCTGCTGCGAGTTTTAGTTTTTATTATATTCATCAAAAAAAGACATGAATTTTGTCAAAAAAATGACTTTTTTAACTTTCTGTGCTGACATTTTTCAAATAAAGTAAAATTTCCTATACATTTGAGCGCGGAAGTTATTGTGCTACATGTCTTTGATAAAAAAAAAAAAAAACATTCAGTGTATATTTATTGGATTGGGTAAAAGTTATAGCGTTTACAAACTATGGTGCCAAAAGTGAATTTTCCCATTTTGAAGCATTTCCGACTTTTCTGCCCACCTGTCGAGTTTCATGAGGTGCTAAAATTCCAGGATAGTATAAATGCCCCCCAAATGACCCCATTTTGGAAAGAAGACATCCCAAAGTATTCACTGAGAAGCATGGTGAGTTCATAGAAGATTTTATTTTTTGTCACAAGTTAGCGGAAAATGACACTTTGAGACAAAAAAAAAAAAAGTTTCCATTTCTTCTAGCTTGCGACAAAAAAAAAAAATGAAATCTGCCACGGACTCACTATGCTCCTCTCTGAATACCTTGAAGTGTCTACTTTCCAAAATGGGGTCATTTGTGGGGTGTGTTCACTGTCCTGGCATTTCGGGGGGTGCCTAATTGTAAGCACCCCTGTAAAGCCTAAAGATGCTCAATGGACTTTGGGCCCCTTAGCGCAGTTAGGCTTCAAAAAAGTGCCACACATGTGACATTGCCGTACTCAGGAGAAGTAGTATAATGTGTTTTGGGGTGTATTTTTACACATACCGATGCTGAGTGGGAGAAATATCTCCTTAAATGACAATTTTTGGGGTTTTTTTTTACACACAATCGTCTATTTACAGAGATATTTCTCCCACTCAGCATGGGTATGTGTAAAAATACACCCCAAAACACATTATACTACTTCTCCTGAGTACGACGATACCACATGTGTGGCACTTTTGTGCACCCTAACTGCGCTAAGGGGCCCAAAGTCCAATGAGTACCTTTAGGATTTCACAGGTCATTTTGCGACATTTGGTTTCAAGACTACTCCTCAAGGTTTAGGGCCCCTAAAATGCCAGGGCAGTATAGGAACCCCACAAATGACCCCATTTTAGAAAGAAGACACCCCAAGGTATTCCGTTAGGAGTATGGTGAGTTCATAGAAGATTTTATTTTTTGTCACAAGTTAGCAAGTTTAGCAATCACAATCAGCCAGGAGCAAGCTAACAAGCCTACAAGAGCCTAACTAAGCTTTCACTATGAGAGTCTGCAGCAGCTATCCCTTCACTAATTACTGCAGGCACACGAGTGAGTACACTGCCTGACGCTGCCTGCGTTTTATAAGGGGGGGGGGGGGTTCCAGGAGGGAGTGTAGCCTATTAGGCTACAATGTGCCTGCTGACTGTGATGTAGAGGGTCAAAGTTGACCCTCATGATGCACTATGGGGGTGAACCGAACTTCCGGAAAAGTTCCTGGTTCACCGCGATCACGAACCACGGACGTTCGCCAGCAAACCGTTCAGGCCATCTCTATCAAACAACTGTGTTTACTCTTTTTAAATCATAATCACTTCATAAACTACACAAATGACCCTGATCAAAATCTGACTATCAATACTTTGTATTGCCCACTTTAACATCAATGACTGCTTGAAGTTTTTTTGTGGTAGTTGTGGAGGAGCCTCTTTATCTTCTCAGACAGTAACGCTGCCTATTCTTCCTGGCAAAAAGCCCCCAGTTTCCACAAATTTTTGGGATGTCTTGCATGAACTGCACGTTTGAGGTCTTCCCAGAGTGACTCAATTATATTAAGGTCAGGAGACTGAGGTGTCCACTCCAAAATTTTCACTTTATTTTGCTATAGCCAATGACCGGTCCACTTGGCCTTGTGTTTTGGATCATTGCCATGTTGGAATGTCTAAGTACGTCCCATGCTCAGCTTTCCAGCTGATGAGTGCATTTTTTTCTCCAAATATTTTTTTATAATGTACTGCATTAATATTGCCATAATTCTGAGCAAACTTTCTGTGCATTTGTAGCTCATACATCCCTACCACCATGTTTCGCAATGTGAATGGTGTACTTTTCATCTTAGGCTTTGACTCCTCTCCAAATGTTGCGTTTATGGTTGTGGCCAAAAAGTTCAATTTTAGTTTTTTGGCCCATCTTTCCTTGCAGAGCGTTCTGAGAAAGACCTATAGCAAGTAAGAGAGTCAATGCCTACCACTGATGCCAGGGTCAGCAGTGTTTACTCCTGTGACACCCAGACTGTGCGTGGTAGGAATGGTCAATGAGGTAGTAAGAATTCTAAATTGATGCAGTTGTATGCAAATTAGTCAGCTTGAACATTGACCAATTATGTATAAAAAGATTACAGACCAATTACATTCCATATAAGGGCAGCACGGTGGCATAGTGGTTAGCGTTTTCGCCTTGCAACTCTGGGTCCCTGGCTCGAATCCCAGCCAGGTCAACATCTGTAAGGAGTTTGTATGTTCTCCTCGTGTCTGTGTGGGTTTTCTCCTGGAACTCCGGTTTCCTCCCACATCCCAAAAACATACAGATAAGTTAATTGGCTTCCCCCTAAAAATTGGCCCTAGACTAAAATAGACATGCACTACACAATACATACATAGACAATATGACTATGGTAGGGACTAGATTGTGAGCCCCTCTGTGGGACAGTTAGTGACAAGACAATAAACACAGCGCTGCGTAATATGTTGGCACTATATAAATGCTTGAATTAATAAATATTGGTGTGATTTGATTAATGCATTTTCAAGTTGTAAACATTTGCATGCAAAATGTGCATGATCCTGCATGATCTTGGAGTTATTTGTATCTCACTGACTTCCCCTATGTGTGAAGAGGAAAGGAGCCTAAACCCCTGTGTTGGACAGAGGGAGCGATCTTGACAATACTGTGCAAGTCTGTGTAGTTGTCATCAGATGGAGCTGCTCTCTTGGGTGCCACTCTAGGTGGTATATAATCTGCAGTAGACAGTGGGATGTGGGGGATGGGTAGAAAAACAAGGGGTGGGGGGAGAGCGCACTCAGGTTGTCATACAATAAAAATGGCCAGCCGTCCGTGGAATATTCTCACCTGGATCTGTGGCTGACTCTCCCATACGGGGTGGCCAACAGAAAGGCTTTGTCCCACTTGGACCGGGGACCAAGTCTTGGCAGAAGTCCTCCTCCACAAGGCGTGCAGACGATAGCCTTCAGACACTGTTAGCGACACACCAGCGCCATGTGTTGGTTCTACACCCCCTGCTAAACCCCTTCCCCTCCTTGAATTACATTTGCATAATTATTGACTTTTCCCCTTTTCTGATGATTTCATACATTTGTAAGGTTTTTACTTACCTTTTAACATCACAATTGTCTAAAACTAAGTATGTTATACACTTTGAAGGTTTTTGGAATTCTATTAATTGAATTATAAATAGGAGACACCGAGAGCCCAATATAGTGTAGTATGTAGCCTCTGTTCTCTTACGATATTAATTGAATTATCTTTGTTATCGCCATCAGTTGATACCAGACTTCTCACAATGCAGCCAGTCCTAACTATAACTACAAGCTTTTGATGCATTTTGGTACCTATTTGTAGCGGCATCACAGCACTTAGGCTAGGTGGAAAATATACCAGAGCAGCGGCCTGCTACTACAGCTCTGAAAGAGGCTATCGTTTGCACGCCTTGTGGAGGAGGACTTCTGCCAAGACTTGGTCCCCGGTCCAAGTGGGACAAAGCCTTTCTGCTGGCCACCCCGTATGGGAGTATCAGCCACAGATCCAGGTGAGAATATTCCACGGCCTGCTGGCCATTTTTATTGAATGACAACCTGAGTGTGCTCTCCCCCCACCCCTTTTTTTTCTACCCATCCACCACATCCCACTGTCTAATGCAGACTGACTTCCCCTAGTGGGTGGATCCGGACAGAGGTGCTATTGAAGAGCTGGATGATTTTGTGCTTAGAATCAAGGTTGCAGTTTTGTATTTATGTGTGTCATAAATCCTAGTAGCTTGAAGTGCTGAACCTAAGGGGATGCATATTTCCCAGTAATGTTGGTATGTCAAGTTAATATCCAAGTTCTTTTATAAAAAGCAAAAAAAAAATAGTTGAATGTCCCTATAGGAACCGCACTCACCCGTCCACTATGACCACTGTGAGACTGGTCAAGATAAGTTCTGATATCCTCCTTGCTCGAACTCCTCCTCTGTTTGGCATGCACCGCTGCAAATAAGTAATCCTCTGTGTCTCCCCTTCAGATTGTAGATTATCAATACACCAGCCAAAGAGGACTTGTGTTTCTTCTTGAGGTTTGGCAACTTGCTCCTGCCGTTTTTTCTCCTGATGTTTAAGGCATCCCAAATCTCAAATGACTTTAAAAGTCATTGGAGCGTGGCAGTGGTTCATATGACATCATGTGACATTACAAGTCCGGTACAGAGGGTCAGAGAATCAGACAAACTCGCTTTCTCAGTTGTAAAAGAATTCTTCAGTACCTTTGGCCTCCTATAGGTCAGATTCTGTGTATCCAGCTGGAGTCCTGGGATGAACTGTATTCCTCTCTGGCGGTCCGGACAAAGCAGCGGCCACAGCACTCTGCAGATCTCACATCACACACTGACCGACCAGCCTGCAGGAACAGCTCAGCCTTTCCACTTCCTGGGGAGGGGGAGGGATCACATCAATGCTGCTGCTGCATATGCATTATGCCTGTAGTTTTTTTAACATATGCTGCCTAGACTTGCGTAGTGAATTGGACCACATAATGAATCCATTAATCTCTACATAATAGCTCATACACCTGAATTTATACAAGGATGCCTATTACTCCACTTTTTTGTGCATATGTATATGAGGTTTAACCACTTAATCCTAACTGGACGGATATATCCATCCAGATAGGCTACACTGCTGCCGCTGCCTGCTGCGCATGATCGTGCTCACTCCCGACGCCTTCCGTTAGCCCAGAGATCAATGAATGGGAACTTTGTTCCCATTCATTGATCTAAGTCCCCGTGTAAAAGACCAACACAGTCAACGAGACGGGTCCGTCTTTCACAAATCCCCCTCTCTCCCATCCATTCATTACTTCTGCTTTGCGGAGGAACTTTCTGCATGCAGAAGTGAGCTGCGAGGGCATCTGGTGGCCAAATAGTAAAATGACATATGGAAATGCACATCATTTTTTTTTTGCAAAAAAAATAAATGAAAAATATACAATAAAAAAGATTACATAAATAGTTACCTTAGGGACTGAACTTTATTAATATGTATGTAGTAAAGTATATTACAGTTATTTCTTAAATTATAGGCTTGTAATAAGTGATGGACACAAAACTGAAAAAATGCACCTTTTTTTCCAAATAAAATATAGGTGCCATAAATTGTGATTGGGACATAATTTAAACGATGTGATAACTGGGACAAATGGGAAAATAAAATACATGGGTTTTAATGACGATAGCACGTATTATTTTACAACTATAATGACCGAAAGCTGAGAAATAATGATTTTTTTTCCATTTTTTTTCTTAATCTTCCGGTAAAATGGATTTATAATAAAATAATTCTTAGCAAAATGTACCACCCAAAGAAAGCCTAAATGGTGGTGGGAAAAACAAGATATAGATCATTTCATTGTAATAAGTAGTGAAAAAGTTATTGGTGAATAAATGGGAGGTGAAAGTTGCTCGGATGCATAAGGTGAAACGACACTGAAGGCTGAAGTGGTTAATGTGGATCTGAGATGAAAAACTACCGGTAACTATAAAGGTGGCCATACACTCTTCGATTTGCCATCAGATTCGACCAACAGAGAGATCCCTCTTTGATTGAATCTGATCAGAGAGGGATCGTATGGTTGCCTTTACTGCAAACAGATTGTGAATCGATTTCAGCATGAAACCGATCACAATCTGTGGTGGTGCTGCCACTGCCTCCTCTCCCCCCCCCCCCCCCCCCGCATGCATTACCTGCTCCGCCGGCACTTGTCCCCGCTGTCTTCTTCTCCGCTGAGCTCTGGGTTCCGGCTGGCTTCACTTCTTTCTGTCCAGGGAAGTTTAAACAGTAGAGGGCGCTTTACTGTTTAAACTTCCTGCCGGGACAGGAAGAAGTGAAGCCTGCTGGACTCGGAGCCCAGCGCGGAGACGGAGCAGCAGTGACAGCGGGGACACGCGCCAGCGGAGCAGGTAATGTATTGCAGCTGTATTGCGTCAGTCGTTGGGAATTCGAACGCCGCTATTGACGCACTCCCGACCCGCCGGCGATTGAACAAAATGTTCCGCATGGACGGCTCGATGGGAACGATTGATATCGGACGGAAATCAATCGTTTGCATTTGCGCAACGATTTCACAGCAGATTCGATCACAGTGATCGAATCTGCTGTATATCGGCAGGAAAATCGTTGTGTATGGGCCCCTTAAGAAGTAACTTGTCTATATATCTTATCTAAAGTTTAGATAGTTTACACAGCAAATCTAGCTGCAAACAGCTTCAAAAGTTTGATTGTTTATTCCTGTGATAGAATGAGGGCAGCCATGTTCTGTTTGTCACAGGCTGATGGCTGGAGATGCTATCAGCTTGCTTGTGTGTAAATTCAGTCCCCTCTCCTCCTCCCCGCTGCCTCTGAAATCAGTGGCTAGTAACCTCCTGCCCAGACTGAGCTCCCAGAAGCCTTTGCTACAACGCCAAGGCACAAAATGAGCTGTGGGCGAGGCTTGTTTAGTTTATAGGGAATTCGAGTATTAAAATAAAATAAAAAAGTATTTGGCTTGAGGAATGCCCTATAAACTATATGAACACAATTATGCAATGCGTAAAAGTTTATCACTTTAAGTGCGCTAGCTAGATCCTAGAGCTATGATCTGCATTTGCAGCAACCTTCACATTTATATTTTTGCTGCTTAGACTTGTGTAGCCACTGGCCCACATAATGAATCTATCAATCCCTACATAATAGCTCATACACTTGAATTCATATGTCATATTACTCCTTTTTTATGCATGTATGTTTTTATGGTTTAAGTGAGCTAGCTACATCCCAGAATTACAATCTGCACTTTCAGCAACCTTTATATTCATATATTGGTGGGGATCAGTATAGACACGTACTTCAAGTAGATCAACAAATACATGCAGTGTTTTTTTTATTTTAACATTACTAATAAAGGATTATTTCATATGAGTGGCTGATAGTTCCACTCCTAACTTTTGTACCATATGGATATTCTGGTTCGTTGTGACCAGCATGTTGTAGGGTTAGTTATGGCTCATTTTTGGAGGAACTGCTCTTCTAGATTTGACTATGACTCATCACTAGAGATGTGGCGAACTGTTCGCCCGGTAAACATCTCTGAGGCTTTTACTACTTCCGGGTCGCTCTGACCCGGAGTAGTACGCCTGCACTGCCCGGCGGAGCGCGTCCTATATCGCGCTCCTGTTGCCGGGCACTATCTGCGCATCAGCGTGACGTCGTTCATGACGTCACGCACATGCTCAGAAAGTGCCCGGCAACAGGAGCGCGATCTAGAACGCGCTCCGCCGGGCAGCGCAGGCGTACTACTCCGGGTCAGAGTGACCCGGAAGTAGTAAAAGCCCAAGGGATTTAGAGATGTTCGCCGGCGAACGGTTCGGGAACCGTTCGCCACATCTCTACTCATCACTTGTGTCTCATTGTAGCTGGACAGGCTGACAAAAGAAAATATACTGGTTTTCCAATTCCTGTGTATTTTCAGGATTTCTATCACAGTGATGGCTGGACTTTGAGTAAAGGCCATTGTGCCCATTTGTCTAAACTCTTGTAATGCTGTGCATACACGGCTCAAATTTGTTGCTCGATCGTTTCACCGCTCGATTCCGCAGTCAGTTCTCTTATCTTCCGCTCGTTTTTAAAAAATCTTTTTCCATTCACTTCAATCCAGAATCGAGCGGTGAAATGATCGGGTGGAGAACGGACACGTCGGAAATTATCTATCGAGCCATCTAAATATAACACACAATTTCAAAGTGACAAGTGTACAATTAGGAATGCTAAAGAAAGGGATATTGGGTGATAAAACTGCTAAGTCTTTATATCATTTTGACATAGTAAAAGGCAGATAAGACCTTTTATAGATAACATTTTGACTTTTACTATTTATTCTTTACCCTTTCATAAACAGATGAGTTAAAATGAATTATTTACTAAAGTTCTGTGAAACAAATGCTTGCTATATGTGTGTAATATATAATGCAACTCACATACACAAACACACACATGCATAGGCATAAAATATTTAGTGTGGTCCAGTGTTATATATATTTTGCTATTTATATTTTATAACTGCAGCATATTACATAATTTTATCAGCTTGCACATCAACAAATCAGTTTTATAACCCAGCACAGAATGAAATTGCTTTTCCTGTGCGTAAATATGTCTTTTTGTTTCTGGTGTCCTACCACATTGCAAGAAAAAATTGTAGACTTATACCAGATTAAATTCAGACTTGTGTAGCTTTCATCTATTCGTTATTTCATAGTAAGAACAAACTCAACCTGTCAAAAACATGTAAAGGTTAGGAATGAATGCGGCTTCACCAGTAGTGTTAAATGTTCCAGTTCCAGAACCATATTATAAATAAAGTGCAATTACCGAATTGCTTAGATGTATGTGGAACAGTGTAAAATTAGCATTGCTAATGGCAAAAAGTATGAGATATATATATATATATATATATATATATTATTCAGTCTTGACATATCTGTAGTTTGGGAGATGAGCAGCAAAGGAGATGACCTCAAATAAATACTCACTATTCTACTAAAGAAAGAATTGTATTGATCTTGCAAGCAGTTTGAATTAATAATCAACTTGAAAACAATAGGTCATGTTTTAGAGTGCAAGAGAGGAATATATTATAGAATGTGTTTTGAAAGTGCTATCTCATGTGAGTAAAGTCATCTTCTAAAGTTTTTAAGAGACTGGGACAGATTCATCAATCACTTTATAGGCATTTTATAGTTCATTTTCTCCCCCTTTATTTGCTGAAACAAATTACATAATTTTATTTATGAAACATGACATGTCTAGATGCTGGTATTGGTAATAAAAGCTTGTTTTCCAAATGCACAGAAGTCTATGGGCTGAGAGAACTCATTTTCAACAAATATTGAAGTTTATGAGCATGAGCAAAAACATTCTCACCAAATGCATTGAACTCTATGGACATGGAAAAAAGCCCTTTCCAAATGCACTTGAGGCTGGGTGCACGGGATCAGCTGAAAAGGGTGCCTGAGCTGCCTGTATGAAAAGGGCACATCCATAGACATCAATGTTGTTTCTGCAAATATATGCTACAAGGTGGTGAAAAGGGCGCCCGAGTTTTGATATAGGCTACAAGCGGGCGTCCCTTGGTAGCCCATGTTTTATTTAGCTACTTTTGGCTACAAAAGGGCACCCCTTTGTAGCCCATATTTTTTGTTCGGCTACAAGGTTTTCAGCAACAAGGTTTTTGATTCTGCTACAAAAGGGCACCCTTTTATAGCTTAGAGTTAGGCACCACCAGGGGAGTCTTAGGGTTAGGCACCACCATGGAGGGGTTAGGCATCACCTGGGGGTCTTAGGGTTAGGCACCACCAGGGGAGACTAAAGCCTCATCTACACGCGTAGATGAGGCGGCGATGTGACTTATCAATCGAGCCGCTGATGCGGCTCGATTGATAAGATCCGACAGGTCGGATCTTGCTACCACCGATTCCCTGCTCGTTCCCCGCGAGGGGACAATGGCAGGGAATCGAGCGGAAGATCGTCGCGACTCGGGGACGAGTGGGTATCGAATCCGCGGCGGGGTCGCAGAAGAGGCGATCCGGCGGCTAATCGAGCCGCCGGATCGGAGCCTCATCTACACCGGAGCCTCATCTACACGTGTAGATGAGGCTTTAGGGCTAGGCACCACCAGGGGCGTCTTAGGGTTTGGCACCACCAGGGGAGTCTTAGGGTTAGGCACCACCTGGGGGGTCTTAGGGTTAGGCACCACCTGGGCGGTCTTAGGGTTAGGCACCACCTGGGGGGTCTTAGTGTTAGGCACCACCTGGGGGGTCTTAGTGTTAGGCACCACCTGGGGGTCTTAGTGTTAGGCACCACCTGGGGGGTCTTAGTGTTAGGCACCACCTGGGGGGTCTTGGTGTTAGGCACCACCTGGGGGGTCTTAGGGTTAGGCACCACCTGGGGGCTTAGGGTTAGGCACACCTGGGGTTCTTGGGGTTAGGCAACACCTGGGGGGTCTTTGGGTTAGGCACCACCCAAGGGGTCTTGAGGTTAGGCACCAACAGGGGGATGGTTCTGTGTGAGAGTAGGGAGACGTTAGGTCATAGTAATCACTTTTCTCAGCTATATCTAGAGCCCTGTTATAGCTCAACGCATTTTGCCTTTAACAGCATCCTTTTTATAAACTAAAATTAGCTTTTTAAGCTACACCCGGCGCCCTTTGTAGCTGAATTTGGCATATATGGGCTACAACAGGCGCCCTTTGTAGCTGAATTTGACATATATATGCGTTTTTCATGCGTTTTTATATTTCCATTTATGTGAATCACTAGTAAGACAACAGGAAGCAAAAATCATCACAAAACACATTTTTTTTTGGAGGGGGGGGGGACATGGAAAACGCATGGAAAACGTATACCATTGCGTTCCCATTGACTTTCATCATATGTGTTTTTGATGCGTTTTTGAATATTATGCAACAAAACCTGTGTTTTCAAAATACACGCATACAAAACGCATCTGCGTTTTTTCCTGCTGCCCATAGACTTCCATTAGCGGCAAAAACGCAGCGTTTTACAAAACGCTAGCGTTTCTGTTATGTGTGCACCTAGCCCAAGTCTATGGTCAGGAGAAACGCACATTTCCCAAATTTTGTAGGTTTGCATAGTTTGTTTTGTGTGGGTGTCTAGTTGTACATTTTAATTTTGAGGTTTTATCATTTGGCACAATGACTAAGGTTAAGCACCTAGATGCATGATCTCATTTAACCACTTTACCCCCGCGCGTACGTATTTCTCCGCCCCTTTTTCCATCCTTTAACAACCAGGGACGGAGAAACACATACTTTCCGCGTTCCCGACGCTGCCCGCGCTCCCGCTCGTAAACACGCCGCCCGCCGCTAGTAAACACGCCGCCGCCCGCTCGCCCAGAGATCAATGAACGGGAAAATCCATTCCCGTTCGTTGATCTAAGCCCCGCAATGATCAGCTGCTCTCCTATGGGCAGCGCGATCGTGAGAAAAAACTCACGTGTCCAGCCTCCTTATACTTCCTCCAAGCTTCCGGAAGGAAGCTTGGAGGTCGCATTAAAACAAAAAGTTACTGTGGCCATCTTGTGGCCAAATAGTAAACTACACCCTACACATTTTTCACATACAAATAAATGACTTTTACATATAAAATTAACTCATTACCTCCCACACTCCCCATATTTTTTTTTTTTGTAATTAAAAAAAAATTAAAAAATGTACAATTAAAAAAAATACATAAATAGTTACCTTAGGGACTGAACTTTTTAAATATTTATGTCAAGAGGGTATAACACTGTTACTTTATAAACTATGGGCTTGTAATTAGGGATGGACGCAAAAATGAAAAAAATGCACCTTTATTTCCAAATAAAATATTGGCGCCAAACATTGTGATAGGGACATAATTTAAATGGTTTTACAACCGGGACAAAAGGGCAAATACGTTTCATGGGTTTTAATTACAGTAGCATGCATTATTTAAAAACTATAATGGCCGAAAACTGAAAAATAATTATTTTTTTCCCCACATTTTTCCTATTTTTCCATTAAAACACATTTAGAAAAAAATAATTCTTGGCATAATGTCCCACCTAAAGAAAGCCTAATTGGTGGCGGAAAAAACAAGATATAGTTCATTTCATTGCGATAAGTAATGATAAAGTTATAGACGAATGAATGGAAGGAGCGCTGAAAGGTGAAAATTGCTCTGGTGCTCAGGGGGTAAAACCCCTCAGTGGTGAAATGGTTAAAGGTAACCTTAAGTCATACAAAAAAAATGACCTTTACTCACCTGGGGCTTCGCTCAGCCCCCTGCAGCCGATCGGTGCCCTCGCCGTGTCTCGGAGATCCTCTCGTCCTCGAAATTGAAAGCTATAGGCTTGCTATACACCAGCGGTTCTGGATGTAAGCCTGGCTTCAGGGGCATGAAGATATAATTTGCATATTCAGTAGTGGTGCATTGTGGGTAGCTACAGTTATTTACTTAAAGAGAAACTCTGACCAAGAATTGAACTTTATCCCAATCAGTAGCTGATACCCCCTTTTACATGAGAAATCTATTCCTTTTCACAAACAGACCATCAGGGGGCGCTGTATGACTGATATTGTGGTGAAACCCCTCCCACAAATAAATTCTGAGTACGTACTCTTGGCAGTTTCCTGCCTGAGAACCTTGGTACATTGTGGGAAATAGCGGTTTACAGCTGTTTCCAACTGCCAAAAAAACATGCAGCAGCTACATCACCTGCCAACAGTAAAAATGTCACCATGTAATAAATGTCAGAATGTAAATCAGGAATTTATAAGATTTTTACAATGGACAAACACTGACTAAATCATTTATACATAATTATTGTAAAAGTTAAGCACTTTTTTATTACATTATTTTCACTGGAGTTCCTCTTTAAAGCTGAATTATCACAAATATCTTATGTTTTAAGATATTACACTTAATGCTGCATAATGTTAACAGCTTCAGTTTTTTAAGCTAAATCTCTGTTTTTAAACTGTAGTAGCAACACTTTTATTGTAGTCTTTGAGATGTATTTGTAAACCACTTTGTACAAAGCATTAATATAAAAAGAAATATGCACTAGTGTGCCTCGGTAAAATTTATTTTTACATTCATGGAGTCACAGCAGTCGTCTATACTGTATTTTCAATCAATATTAAACTAGAGGCAATCTACTATACCCAATTATTTTAGTAGGTTAATTTTTTTAATAACTTGTGAACAAAGGATATGAGAAGATTTGTTTTAGACTATGCAAAATCAGCCAAGTTATATTATGACCAACCACAGGCAGAACTAAACTAATATCCAATTAGTCATTTATCCTAATTTTGTAAGCATTTCCTGGCAGCTGCTGTCATGTAACAATGAGAAAGGGAGCAGTGTCTGCTGAACTCCGGAGACAACCTTGGTTTGCTTAATTGCTGGTGACCGTGGAGAGTGTTCTCTAATTACTGTATCCTGCAAGGTGCATTTATCTACGATGCCCATCTGCCAGTGCGTGTTTTCACCTATCATAGAGTTTACTACGTAAATCAAGTGTTAAGGGGCCCATACACTATATATATATATATATATATATATATATATATATATATATATATATATATATATATATATATACACAGAGGGAGATGCAGCTTGTTTGGCAGTTTGCAGTTGAAAACAGCTGTCAGTCCCTATAATGCAGAAAGGTTCACAGACAGGAATCACACTGTGGTATGGGTTTCACCATAATTTAACCATACAGACTCCCTTGATGATCTATTCAAGAAAAGCTAAAGATTTTTTGTGGGAAAGGTGGAATCGGCTACTGATTAAGACTAGGTTCAAACCTGGATTGAAGTTCCTGGTTAAGAAATTGCATTAATAATTGAGGATGCATTGTATTTTGTGCAATTTTCTGAGTAACTGAAAATATTCACTAATATACGGATAGATATGGTATTCCTCGGAATTTGTTGTAAATATAATATACTCATTGCTCTTATGTACTATATTTCTAGTAATCCATTTCTATATTATGCACATGGTCTTGGGGATTTCTTTTCAATTTTATAACCTTTCTAAATTGCTAGAAAATAATTGTGAAGCTCCAGATGGTTTTCAAACTCCTCCTTTAAAGGGACTCTGAGCAGTGCAGAAACTATGGAAAGATGCATATCATTTTGAAGCTCTTTTTCTCCTCTTTCCAATGAAACATAAACAGCCACTCTATGCCCTTTAGTTTTCGTTATTTCCGCGATCGCGAAAATAGTGAAAACTAAAAGGCGTAGGGTGGCAGTTTATATATCATTGGAAAGAGGAGAAAGAGTGCTTCAAAATGATATGCATCTTTCCATAGTTTCTGCACTTTTTGGAGTCCAACATTTTATTACACAAGACGACTTTTCCCCAAAGTCGGCAGCTCCATTCAGCACAATGCAATGAAATACAAGGAACCCAGGGGGATATAATTACATACATCATGTGAGGATATAATTAATTAGTTGTGGGTATGCTTAAAGGCATACCCACAGGCACTGCTCGGAGTCCCTTTAAACTATTCAGCAGAGGCAAGTCCTATTGGCAAAGACTACGTGTAGGTAGGTTGTGGTTGCTTACCAGTGTCTGTGTGTTGAGTAGCTTGTCAATGCTAATTGGCCATACTTTACATGTACACATACAATTCTTCCTCCAAAATAGAAATAAATATTGAGCTAAGCTGGATAGGGAAGTCATAGCTTGAAAACACGCTTCAATTTCTTGAATATGTTTTTTTTTTATATGCCAATAGGACACCATTTTTTGATTGTGGTTTTCTGGAATTCAAATTCCATTCAAAGCAATGGGGGAAAAAAATCCTAGTACTCTCAATTCCTGGATGACAGCTGCAGCCTTCAGTAGCACCAACATGGTGTAGGAAGCCAAGTCAGATCGTTTAGGTGCCGTTATTGGCAGTTGTCTAATAGACGCATGTGTTAAAATTCAGCTGATTTGTGTGCCTGATGTGGCTATTAATGGTTATAGATAATTGTATCTGATTTATGCAATGCATTAATTTATTTTTTCCCCCTACTCCTGGAGCCCAGCTGATGCAGCAATACCACAATACATACTCTCCAAGCCACATGTCTAGGGTTAGATGTAGTTATGGTTATGGCCAAAAGTATTGGCACCCTTACATTTATGTCAGAGAAAACACCACTTTTCTCAGAAAATTATTGCAATTAAAAATGCTTTGCTTTTGTTATGTTTGTTTCTTTTTTTTTTGGCACAAGAAGTACATAAACAAGCTGAGAAAAACAATCCACATAAAATGTAAAAAATGGCGAGTGCAAAATTATCGTTAGCCTCAACTTAAAATTTAGTAGCACACCCTTTGGAAGACATTACTAATGATAATCACTTTCTGTAGCAATAAATAAAGTTTTATATATCTCACGACTGAAACTGTGGTCCACTCACCCTTCCTTTGCCAGCTGATCAAGGTCTCTCAGATTTAAAGGGTTTGTTTTCCCAATGGTGTTTTTTGATCTTTCTACAGTTGCTCTAAAGTATTTAGATCTGCACTCATTGCTGGCCACATGAAAAGTAATTTCGTTGTGTTACACAATGACAATAAAGTGAATTGAATTGCTGGCCACTTAAGAACTTTCCAGCGTTTCCAGCATCTTAAACCATTTCTGGGTCCTTTTTGAAGTATGCTTTGGGTCATTGTCCTGCTGCAAGACATCTGTGAACCTTCTCCATGTTTGACTTTAGGGGCCATGTTGGTTTCTTTGAAAACTTTTTTTTTGTATTTGTTTTCTTTGCACAGTTAAATGTCTTATCAGTTTAGAGGACTTTCTCCTAGATGGATTGTGACTTCCACAAGTTTTAGTAAACGCCGGACTGGCTTTTTTGTTGCTCTGTAAGCAGTGGGATTGTCCTGAGTTTTCTGCCATGGCATCCCCTTCCATTCAGATGTTAATGGATACGGTTTTACCCTTTGTCTGCATGTCAGCTTGGATTGTGTTTGGAAGTTGCTTGTGTCAAGAGAGATTAACTTACAGTGCCATTGGCTGTAAACTTGTTTAGAATTTTGTGCACAGTGGATAAAGGAACTTTAGATCTCTGGAAATGGACTTGCAGCCTTGGGATCCTTTTCTATAATTTTGTTTCTGAAATCCTCCCAGTTCTTTCTTTCACTCATGCTCAGTGTAGTACACACAGACAACTAAAATCGAGATTGAGTCAACATTTCTCCATTTAACTAGTTACAAGTGGGAATTTCTATGTTCCACTTACTTTTCAAGTTAAAGGGGCATCACATGCTTGAAATACACTTATTTCTTATAAAGTGCCTATAGTTTTGTCAGTCATTTTTAACTTTGAATCTCTAAGATGTGTATGTTCTCTCTGCTTCTGTGTTTACCCAGTGCCAACAAAAGGAATAAACATGGAAATACAATTTTCTGGGAGAAGTGGTGTGTTTTCTGACATAAATGCAAAGGTGCCAATATGTTGGTTCATGACTGTATTTACACAAACATGTTTAAAATGTGTACAGCTGGAGTTAGAGTCCAGTTAATGTGGCTGTAAGGAAAACATGGGGAGTTTGCACATCCTTCAAATTACAGCTTGGGGAGGCCCCTTGGTGCTGCACAGCCTGTTGCAAAACAATTAAAGAACATTTTCTGAGGACTCCTCAACTGTTAGTAACACTGTATATTGGCAGCACATACTGTTTTAAAGTAAACCTGAAGTGAAAATAATTTGAGATAAAGAATTGGATCTATAGTCCTAATCCTAAAAAGTTATTTCCTAAAATCCCATAGTTTTAATTTAAAGGTTAAACTCAGGGTTTTATATCATTCAACTTTTAATTGGTACTTACATTGAAACATTGATATCAGAAGGTATACAATGTACCATTTTGTTTTCCCTTAACCTTCCTGGCGGTATTGACGAGCCTGGCTCGTCCAGCAGAAACATGCTGAAAGCGGTATTGACGAGCTGTCAATACCGCCAGGGAGATTTCCTGTTTGTCTGCCCCGCCAGCTTCACTTTTCCCTCATCAGAGGGATTCCCAAGGATGGCTGGATGCCTGACTGCACGCTGCGGGTAGCGATCTGTGCTACCCCCAGTGTCCAGAACTAGCATCCAGCCACCCCGGGGAATCCCTGGGCAGCGGATCAGCGGGGCAAGAGCCACGCGTCATTCCCCCAGGGCAGTGTCTCTGCGTCCCTGCACATGCGCACAACGGAAAAAACACACACACACAGGGACATGAGACGCACAGACACTTGCCTGTTTTTATATAGGATCAGTCATTGACTAGGCATGATGTAGTAATTTACTTTTTTAAAAATATAAAAGTTGCTGAAGATTTTACCTTTGGTGACGGGTTTGAGAGTTTTAATTTTTTTTTTCTTCAAGCTTTTAGGAGGCTCTGGGTTTTTTGATCTGGCATAATACAGACGAAATCAATGAGAAACAATTATACTGTTCATAAAATCATTGTTTTCAAAAAGCGCTAAACAAACCAGAACAGGCTAGTATGTCTAATACAATTAAAAAATTATTTTAATTAGAGTAAGTTGGTTAACCATTAAATCTGTGTCTGAAACTTTTGCATATATATGTTATTTTTACCTGTGATTAGATCAGGAAACCTGTGCAGAGGAACCAGCCCAGCCCAGATTACTTAGCTTGAGAATGGGGGGAATGTTTTTCATCACTTTTTTTTCCCCTACCAATGTATTCTCATACAATAAACTCCTACTTCTTTTTACCCTTCCTTTTCTACAGTAAGGCCTGGTGCACACAAGCAGTTTTTGTAGCGTTTTCCAAACTGCTTCCGCCTGTGAAAACGCTTGGCTAATGTATTTCAATGGGCTGGTGCACACCAGCGGTTTGAAGTTTTTAGCAAACCGAAAACGTGGGTCCTGCAGCACTTTTGCGGTTTGCAGAAGCATTTCTGCCTCAATGTAAAGTATAGGAAAAGCTCAAACTGCTCTGAAAAACGCTAGGTCAGAGCTGTTTTCCAGGCGTCTTTGTTACAATAGCTGTTCAGTAACAGCTTCACTGTAACAATATTTGCAATCTGCTACACAAAAGCACTCCAAAAAACGCTAGGCATGCTTAGAAAACCTCTCTAAACATGCCTAGAATCGCTCTGAAAATCTGCTTCAACAACCTCTAGCATTTTGCAGATCTGCTAGCGGTTTTGGTGTGCACTGGGCCTTAGTTTAGATATCTCTAGCTGACCCAAATCCACTTAGGGATTCCCGGGCAGTATGGTATATGAATACACCAGCAATTAATTTTTCCTGTAAATCAAATTTAAAAAAAAAGGGCGCCTTGAAAAAAGGGCTCAGCTGTATAGCTGGATAATAAATTGGCGCCAGTGGATAACGAAATCTGATAGCGATAAACATCATTGTCAAACTTGATTAACGGTAAATACCATTGTAAAAACAGACAGGAAATAATAACAAACAGATATTAACGTATATAACGTTAAAAAATCGTTACGTAATTCAACAATACAGCTTAATCCAACCCTACTCTCACACAGAACCTTCCCCTGGTGGCGCCTAACCCCATCCCCCCCCCCCCCCCGCGTGGCGCCTAACCCTAAGCACCCCCGGTGGTGCCTAACCCTAACAACCCCCACCGATGGTGCCTAACCACTCCCTCCCCCCCCCCCCGGTGTTGCCTAAAACTAACTGCCACCCAGGTGGTGCCTATCTCTAACCACTCCCTCTGGTGGTGCCTAACCCTAACAACTCACTCTGCAGAAACACCCTTTTACGCATAGAAATGATAATAGCTTTGATAACGTAAAATCTGTACATAGAAACTAAATAATATGACTAAAACTATAATGTTGCAAGCTTCTAAAATGATAGTATACTTCAAAAACTATAATGTTGTAAACGATATTTATTGCGGCGCCCTTTTTTCTGCTTTTTTCACCGTATTAACGATAATTGCATTATGAGTCTATGGCGGCACCCTTTTCGTCCACCCTCAGCTGACGCCCTTTTTTCCTGCTACTGATTTGATATTTCTCTGAGAATACAATTCATGTGTAAGTTATATAAAACATTACAATAGAATATCCATGCATTTATAACCGTAATCCATAAGTTTCAACTTCTGTTAATGTATAGTTTGTGGAGAGCTGTTTCATATTTCTCATTGGTACAGTAATAAAGCGTAATCAGTGGGAATTTCACCCCTATTCAATCTTATCTGAACTGCCCACCTGAACTGAAGTCTCTGAATGATAGATAAACCTTCAGTGCATAGTATACCCTGGGGAAATTACAAGTTCTTTCATTTGGTTTCTTCATGGGCGTTGTATGTATAAAACATCTTTGAAGTATCAAAAAGTGACAGTTTGGCCCAAATCACATTGGAAATTACTTGAGCCATGCTTCATTGATCTACTTGATTTGTCACCTGTTCATGTCTATTTTATGATCCTGAAAAAAGGAATATTTGACATTGATGTCTACTAAGTGGTCAGGCAGCTTTTGTTTTTGGTATCCTTAAGTATGTATCCACTTACATTGTGTTGCTTTGTTCTGCTGCCTTTATGGCTATCACATAAGGGACACCAAAAATGGGTGTCTATTGTGAGACTGCTGTAAATGTTAAAAACTGTATAGAATCAATTAAAAGGGTTTGTAGATTTAAAGTTTAATGTTGGTATGCATAAATGAGCCATAACAAAAATATTATAATTAAAAAGTAGTAGTTACCGCTCCTTAGAAAAGTACATTTTGCAAATGAAAAATTTGGCACAATACTAAAAGATTTAAAATTCTTTTCAGCCAACCATTCATACAAAAAGAAGCTTAGCAGTGAAACATGGTAGTTAGCAGACTTAGAATGTCAGGTTCGAATATACCGTATTTTTCGGACTATAAGACGCTCCGGACTATAAGACGCACCTAGGTTTAAAGGGCAAAAACCAGGAAAAAAAATATACTAAACCTAGGTACGTCCATGGTCCAGGAGTGTCTAATGGACCTTTCCTCCAGCCAAGATGACCCTGTCTAAGTTACACTACCAAGCTACACTAACCCTTGATACCCCCACAAACAATACTAAACTTCACTTACCCCTGCTACCCCCCCAGGCCAGCTTCACTACACAAACCCCTGCTCCCCCCATCCCATCCCAGCTACACTGCATTACATTACTACAGCGCTGCGGGTCATGGGGTGACGCAAGTGAACTAGGAAGTACGGAAGCCCCTGAGGACTCTGCGGCTGAAGAGGCATGTGTCCGTCGGGATCGCGCTGATGACGCCCATGATTAATGAAGGAGATCAAAGGGCCAGCGGGGAGGATAGTTACAGTTGCTACTCATATCTCACTTGGAACCACCGGCCGGGTATCGCGCTGCTGCGGGGATGATGTCGGTGACCAGAAATGATTAAAGAGCCACATTGCGGATCATTACCACGGCTATTGCCGCTTGGAGCCACCGGCCGGGGATCGAGCTGATCGGGCACAAACAAAGAAGATCAAAGGGCCAGCGCTGCAGATTGTTACAGCGGCTGCTGTCGCTTGGAAACAGTGGGTCTCGCTGCTGCTGCTGTAGCCCGCTGCACACCTCATTAAGATCATTTACAGCAGGAAAGAAACACGCGCCAGAGTAGGTAAGACTGCTACATTCGGACTATAAGACGCAGTCACTTTTTCTCCCTACTTTTGGGGGAGAAAAAGTGCGTCTTATAGTCCGAAAAATACGGTAATTGCTGCTGTATGTATTCACCATCTAACTAATCGTGCTAGCTAAAATTCTTATTTCTGATATAAAGGTGATCCGTAAGATTTAATACGTTATGCTTAGCCTCAAGCATCCCAGGGAATAAACAGTTGATTTTACTGCACCATCTTGAAAAGTTTTAATACTGTATGACCAAGCCCATCAGTCTATTGGACCACTGTTCTAACATGAATAGATCAGTATCAGAACTTAGATATTGTGGATATTGGGTGCTAAGAAAATTACTTTCCTTTAAAGGGATACTGTAGGGGGGTCGGGGGAAAATGAGTTGAACTTACCCGGGGCTTCTAATGATCTCCCACAGAAGTCCTGTGCCAGCGCAGCCAGTCACCGATGCTCTGGCCCCGCCTCCGGTTCACTTCTAGGATTTCAGACTTTAAAGTCTGAAAACCACTGCACCTGCTTAGCCATGTCCTCGCTCCCGCTGATGTCACCAGGAGCGTACTGTGCAGGCACAGACCATACTGGGCTTGTGCTATACACTCCTGGTGACATCAGCGGTAGCGAGGACACGGCAACGCAGGCCCAGTGGTTTTCAGACTTTAAAGTCTGAAATTCCAGAAGTGAACTGGAGGCGGGGCCAGCGCATCGGTAAGTGACTGCGCGAGCACAAGATGTCTGCGGGGGACCGTTAGAAGCCCCGGGTAAGTTCAACTCATTTTCCCCCGACCCCCCTACAGTATCCCTTTAACTAAAAAAAAAAAAGAGTCAAGGATCTCAGAGTGATCATATACATTTTTAAAAATGTTAGGATATATTTGTATATAAGCAGAAATTCTGTTTAAATTGTGTTGATGTTGACCTCTGTCTAACCCAGATGTTATCAATGCTATGTTTTTTGTTTTGTTTTGTAGAGCAGACAATTATTTTTTACAATCCTTTACAGAGTACATTGAAGAATGTGTATAATTAGCTATCCCTCTCACGAGCTTACCATTTGATCTCCTGATGACGGGCTATTTTGGGGGAAATCAATTAACTGACCAATTATGCTTTTGCAATATGCAATGCAACCAGAGTACCCAAAGTGAAGCATACACAAAGCATACAAACTCCATTCAAAGAGTGTTCCTTGCATAAAAAAAAAAAAAAAGAATGACTCTTAAGATATGTTAACTTAGGTCTGATGCATGATTTCTTGAAACCAACTGTGCTAATTAAATTGGATGGAAATTACTTTTGCTTTAATAAACAGGATAATTTAATAAATGTAAATGACCCAGCACATTTAAATTCCTGGAGTGTTACAAGTGTACTTTTATGAATGTAACAGGATTTTAATTAGTCTGCCTTTTAACAGTTTTCAGGCTGATAATGCAGTTGTTTATGGTTGAGATCTAACAATGCATTTTATGTTGTCATGTTTCATTTACCACAACTAGTTTAGGAGATTGGTCTAAATAAATTCAAAAATTAAGCACAAAAAGCAATTTTACAATCATTTCTCTTGCAAAATTTTAATAGAGAACAGTGATGGCTCTTGCATATATTCATCTTCATTAATTTGGTTACCTCATAATTTGTTACTGCATTTCCTGTAATGTTTTCGTTTATTCTTGTTCTGCTTTGTCTACCTTATTGTTGTTATTACTATTAATATCATTATTATTACTACTACTCGTGCTTCTACTACTATAGCTATTATTTTATTAATTAAAAAAAAAATAGATTCCACTCCCAGGAATAAAAATATCAGAGGTGTGTATAGTGAACCCCAGGTGAGAGTGGTATGGAGGCTGCCATATTTGTTTCTTTTTATACAATACCAGTTGCCTGGTAGCCCTGCTGATCTATTTTGCTGCAGTAGTGTCTGTAGTACACCAGAAGCAAGCATGCAGCTAATCCTGGCAGTTCTGACAATATTGTCCGAAACACCTGGTCTGCATATGCTTGTTAAGAGTCTATGGCTGAAAGTATTAGAAGCCAAGGATCAGCAGGACGGCCAGACACCTTGTATTGCTTAAAAGGAAACCTCTGGTTCACTTAAACATCTCAAAAGAAAATATGTTAAAGTAAAATTGCAGCCTTGACCACCACTATCTATAAAAACAGTTTTTATGTAGCTATTCAGTTTGGTTTGATAGAGGAAAGTGCTTTGTTCTGCAATGTCACTTCTCTACCAACCTTTGTTTGACAATGATCCTATATAAATCTATATTGTATTTAATCTTCTTGCTAGAGCTGTTATATGGCATACTGGCCAGATCTGCTTCCGAACTATTTTTTGAAAATGCTGCTTGTCCATTTGTAATTTTGTTTTCTAAATTAATTTTAATATTTACATGTCCCCTGTCCTGCTCAGCCTGCAGGTACCTCCATTTTATACAAGTGACAACACCCCCCCCCCCCCTCCTCCTTGGATCTGAAATCTTGCTCCTGTGCAAAAAGAAGCATTCACTCCACTATGGCAACATGACACTGGGCATTCTTGATGCTACACATTTCAAGAAGTGCCCTTGTTAGCCACGGCATCTATACATATGCAGCTGTGGCTATATAGGGTATTTAGAATAGTATAATACATGAAAGTGATTCAGAACGTTTCAGTGATATTGAATGGCTTCCCATAGCAAAACCTATGTGGTTGCCAAAGGAAAACATCTTGCCTTGCACAGGTATTTGGCTTTACATTTGGGAGGTGAGCAACAATCATACCTCTGTTAACATCTTAAGTGCATAGGAGTATGTTTTGCTGATGACCTAATGAGTCAACAGTAGGTGAATGGTGTCCATGTTTTTACAGGTTACTGACCTCTGTGTATATACTGGCACTGATGATTACCTTACTTTATTATGTATGTTCAATAAAAGAAAAAGTAATAAAACATGCTTTTTTTTACAAAAGAAAAAAGAAAACATCAACATAATGACATGGTAACCATACAAAGGTCATTAATTTATAAAATTGCATAAACACAGTCATGCTAAGCTTTATCAGTAACAGAAGTACCTTGCATAGGTATTGCTATCCTAGAGAAAGGGATATCAATACAAAACAATGGTTGAAAACACATTATGCATCTAAATATGTATTGGTGCAGTACAGTAGAGATGGCCCGAGCGGTTCGCCGGCGACTAATGACAAGACATATGACACTGTGGCTTGACAAGAGTCACAAATGTCATGGAACACGCCACGGCTGCTCTAGTGATTAAACAGCACTGAGCACTAATTGGCCAGTGTTTAAATCCCCTGGCCTTCTCACCAGTGCTGTAGTGTAGTAGCACCTCACACACCCACACAGCTCCATTTGGTTTCCAGCAGTGCGTGGCCACTGAGCAGGTGGTGTTTCCGGAAGCCTGTCGGGATGAAATTTGCAGACGCCTTTGCTGGACCCTGGGACTGGTTAGTATTACACACACACACACACACACACACACACACACACACACACACACACACACACACACACACACACACACACACACACACACACACACACACACACACACACGTACACACACACACGCACACACGCACACACACACACACACACCTGACTCTGCAATTCAGCTGACAGGCTATACTGCACAGCGTTATGACGGGACCAGAGACTCCGGGAAGAGCAGAGGAGGGGGGCTGTGTGTGTACATAAATAACAGCTGGTGTACAAACATTGTGACTGTGGACAGCCATTGCTCTCCGGACTTGGAGTATTTGACTGTCGGGTGCAGACCTATATATCTCCCTAGAGCGTTTACTGTGGTCCTGTTTACTGCTGTTTACATAGCACCAGATGCAAATGCAAACACAGCTACTGAACTTTTACATCGCAGTATTAGCAGTCAGCTGGCCAAGCATCCTGATGCTGTGTGTATTGTCACTGGGGATTTTAATCATGCAGATTTGAAATCAGTGCTTCCTAAATTTTATCAACACGTTAAGTGTGCTACCAGAGGAGATAATACATTGGATAAAGTCTATACGAATATCAGACAAGGCTACAGGGCTATACCGCTACCTCACTTGAGCCGCTCTGATCACGTCATTGTTTTTAATTCCGGCATATATCCCACTTAGGAAAACTGCTCCAAATAGTACAAAAGTAATTAAAACCTGGCCAGAGGGAGCTGTTGAGAAGCTACAGGACTGTCTTAGTAGCACTAACTGGGACATTTTTGAACATTCGGACCTTGAAATGTTCAGTGATAGTGTGCTGTGCTACATTAAATATTGCATGGACATTGTCACAGTGGATAAATGTATTTGGGTTTACCCCAATCAGAAGCCATGGATGACCAAGTACGGAGGCTGCTGAGAGAGAGGAACACTGCCTTCAGGTCTGGGGAAAAGGCCCTCTATGGCTTGACTCGTGCTAACTTAAACAGGGGCATAAGAGAGGCCAAGCTAGATTATAAAAAAAAGATCGAGGAACATTTGGACAGTAACAATGGCAGGCAAGTGTGGATGGGTATCCAGCATATGACCAATTATCGAAATAATTCTGTAGATGTGAGCGGTGATTCATCGTTAGCTGAGGAACTGAATTATTACTTTGCACGGTTTGAAGTGGATTCATATGAGACAGCTAGACCCCATACAGATATCAATAACAGTGCCCCATATGTATTGAGGGAGCATGATGTGAGACATACGTTGCGAGCCATCAACCCACGAAAGGCAGTTGGACCAGATGGTGTCTCAGGACGTGTTTTTAAAAGAATGTGCAGACCAACTAGCTGGGGTCTTCACTAGGATTTTTAATCAGTCCCTGTCTCAATCAATTGTACCAACTTGTTTAAAATCCTCTGTCATAGTTCCTCTGGCCAAAAAACAGTCCATCACTAGCCTTAATGATTACAGGCCAGTCACATTGACACCTGTGATTATGAAGTGTTTTAAGAAGCTTATCAGGAACTATATATTGTCTTTTATTCCTCCCATGTTTGATCAACATCAGTTTGCCTATAGATCAAATAGGTCCACAGAGGATGCGGTGGCTACTGTCCTCCATGTTGTACTGTCCCATCTAGAGCAGCGAGGGAGTTATGCACGATTGCTTTTTATTGATTTTAGTTCTGCTTTTAATACTATTATACCCCATAGACTGGTGACCAAATTGTCAGACATAGGGCTTCCATATTCAACTTGCCTCTGGATTAATAACTTTTTGAGCGATCGTCCTCAGAGGGTTAGAGTGGGTACAACTTTTTCCTCTATCAGTCTCAGCACTGGCTCTCCTCAGGGCTGTGTGCTGAGCCCCCTGCTCTATACCCTCTACAACACTCATGATTGTGTTCCTGCCCACCATAGTAACACCATCGTTATGTTTGCTGATGACACTACAGTGGTGGGGCTTATATCAGGGGGGGATGAGTCTGCCTATAGGGATGAGGTAGAAAGGCTGGAAATGTGGTGTAGAGACAATAATCTGCTCCTAAATGTAGCTAAAACCAAGGAGCTTGTAGTGGATTTTAGGAAGAAGGCAGATGACATTCAGCCACTTATTATAAATGGATATATTGTAGAAAGGGTCACAGACTTTCGGTTTTTAGGAGTTACTATTAAAGAGGACCTGACTTGGGGGTCACATATTGCTGAAGTAGTGAAAAAGGCACAGAAGAGGCTATATTTTTTAAGGGTGCTTAGGAAGAATAATATTCCTGAGAAATTGTTGGTGTCTCTTTACCGCAGTACAGTGGAGAGTGTCCTAGTCTACTGTCTCTGTGCGTGGTTTTCAAGCTGCACAGTAGCACAGAAAAATCAGCTTCATAGGGTAATTAAGGTTGCCCAGAGGATAGTTGGCTGTCCTCTCCTTCCATTAGAAGAATTATATACGTCTTATTGTTTCAGGAATATTAAGAAAATTTTAAGCAACGCCTCACATCCAGGACATGTTATTTGAACATCTGCCTTCTGGAAAACGTTTTAGACTTATAAAAACTAAGACAAATAGACTAAAGAACAGTTTTTATCCTTCAGCCATTCTATGTTAAATGCTGCTAAGTGGCCATGTTGATAAGGGGTGTGTGCAATGCAATGTTATGCCGTCCTTGCTTTTGCTGGAAAATTGCACTTAAAGAGAATCTTTATTGTTAAAATCGCTCAAAAGTAAACATACCAGTGTGTTAGGGGACATCTCTTATTACCCTCTGTCACAATTTCGCCGCTCCTCGCCGCATTAAAAGTGGTTAAAAACCGTTTTTAAAAGTTTGTTTATAAACAAACAAAATGGCCACCAAAACAGGAAGTAGGTTGATGTCCACACATAGAAAAATACATCCATACACAAGCAGGCTGTATACACCCTTCCTTTTGCATCTCAAGAGATCATTTGTGTGTTTCTTTCCCCCTGCAGTTCTCATGCACTGAAGTTTCAGGCTGCTCTTTTCTTCCTGCAAACAGCTTTGCCCTTGTTTGTAATTCCTCAGTATGTGAAAGCCCAGCCAGCTCAGAGGACGATTTATCCAGCTTGTAAAAGATAAGAGAGAAGAGAGAAGCTGCCCTAATCTAAATAATACACAGGCAGTGTGCATAGAGGGGCCTGGAAGGGGGAGTTCATAGCAGAACCACAACACTAAAGAACTTGGCAGCCTTCCAGACACAGGCCGACAAGTCTGACAGGGGAAAGATACATTGATTTATTACAGAGACTGTGATAGTAGAAAGTGCTGCAGTTAGCCAGAACACATTAGAATAGCTTTTGGAACTTGTAGGATGATAAAAAACAGGATGCAATTTTTGTTACGGAGTCTCTTTAAGAATTTTTTTGTACAATTTTGGTTGTTACAATGACAATAAAGATTTTCTATTCTATTCTACACGCACGCACGCACGCACGCACGCACGCACGCACGCACGCACGCACGCACGCACACACACACACACACACACACACACACACACACACACACACACACACTCAGTGGAAGCCTGGAGGGGGAATAATAATTAGCGCTGCCGGGACTTTTTCAGGAGCAGGGTGAGACATTTTTCGACTTTACCTTGTGCCCAAATTTCCTGGCACCTTGATTACATGTTTAACACACACACACATATATTATTACCTTATGTTTTATATTAAACAGGAATGCAGAATATCTTGTTGTGCTAGTAAGAACCAATTATTTTTTGTGTATTTTTAATGAAAATATTGTTTTGATTAATAATGATACAATCAGCGATTACTGAGATACTAAATTCACAATACTATATTTTAAATCTGTTGACTGTCTGTTTTCAGGAACTATGTGAACTTTTAGTGTTTGTTTTCTTTTCACTGAAAACAGAAAATATGGCTGGGTCACCTGAGGAATAAACTGGAAATTGGCAGTAAAGGATTCATAAAAACACTGCATTTATTAATCAACTATAATCACAGTAGTGCATTCCTGCCGCCTGGACGTGAAGCTCACGTCCGGGCGGCTGCTCTGCTGCGGTGCCAAGCTTTGGCGCGATTGCGGGTGCTCCCCCGTGCCCCTGTGCTGTCCACCGGTAGCCCTGGGATCAGTGAACGGGAACATGGTTCCCGATCACCGATCCATGTCCCCAGCAGAAAAACCGAAGCACTCTTACAAGAGGCTTCAGTCTTTCTGCACGTAAAATTTTCCGCGTCCCCCTTATGCTTCCGGTTAGCGAGAAGCACAAGGAGGAAAAAAAAACTCAAGGTGGCCATCTTGTGGCCAAATAGTAAAACATCTACATATTTTTTACATTACAATTTACACATATAATAACATTAAAAATTAACAGTTTATTTTCCACACCAAAATATTACCCAAATAAAAATTTTAATTGTAAAAAAAATTACAATTAAAAAAAAAAATACAAATAATTACATAAGGGTCTGAACTTTTTAAATATGCATTTGAAGGGGGTATACTACGACGTTTTTTAAAATTATAAGCTTGTAAATAGTGATGGACGCAAAACGGAAAAATGCACCTTTATTTCCATATAAAATATTGGCGCCATATATTGTGATCGGGACAAAATTTAAATGGTGTCATAACCGAGACAAATGGGCAAATAAAATACATAGGTTTTAATTATGGTAGCATAGATTATTTTAAAGCTGTAGTGGCTGAAAACTGAGAAATAATGAATGTTTTCCATTTTTTTCTTATTAATCCTGTTAAAATGCATGTATAAAAAAAAATTATTCTTAGCAAAAATTATTCTTAGCAAAATTATTCTTAGCAAAATTATTCTTAGCAAAATTATTCTTAGAAAATTGCTCTGATGCATAAGGTGAAAAATCCCTGTGGACTGAAATGGTTAATTTTGTTTTTATATTTTGGTAGTTGAAAAACTAAAAAGCTAACTATCTATGACTAGCTATCGATGTCCAGAATAGAGATTTCAATATTTGTAGCCTATCTATGCTGTTCTATTAATTATTTAATTTTATGCATCTTTTCACAGAAGGGGGAAGCAGAAAGTGCTGTATCTCCAGAAAACACAATACAGAAGGTCCTTGAGATACCACTAAATGATTCAGGTTCTGCTGGACTAGGGGTTAGTCTGAAAGGAAATAAATCGAGAGACACCAACAGTGACTTGGGCATTTTTATCAAATCAATTATCCACGGAGGAGCAGCTTTCAAGGTACAGAACATCCTTATTTATGTTTATTTACTTTTGTTCAAAATGAAAGAGAGTTAAAACTCACTTCAATTTTTATTTTTTTTTATCTGCATTATACCTGCCAGTGAGCTTTTTTTCTGCCTTTGTGACTTTGATTATCTTGAAGTGGAAATGAGAGGTACTCTTTCCAACAAAAAAAGTTAACAATAGACATACTAGTACTTTTTGTAGTATGGTGAAGCAGGTCTTCTTTGCCAGAGTCCTAATGTGAAGAGTAGAGATGTCGCGAACGGTTCGCCGGCGAACGGTTCCAGGCGAACTTCGGTGGTTCGCGTTTGCCTACCAAAGGCGAACTTTCCCGGAAGTTCGATTCGCCCCATAATGCTCTATTGAGCAACACTTTGACCCTCTATACCACAGTCAGCAGACACATTATTGCCAAACACACTGCTCTCAATGCTGGAGGCCCGCCCCCCTCCCTCCTCCTAGCAAGGTCCTTATACCATTTGACTCACTTGTCTGCCTACACTAATTAGTTAAGGGACAGCTGCTACACACTCTGCTATGGAGATTTTAATTAGCCTCTTGTGGGTCCCTCCTTCCTCCTCCCTCCACCCCTTCCAGTGGCGCACGCAGGGGGGGTTACCGATGCCCAGAATCCCCCCTGCTGCAGGGCTGATCCTGGCTGCTATAGTCTTTTTTTTTTTTTTACTTTAAAATTTCCCCTTAGACCTCCTCTACCCCATCAACCTTCACCCTAATCCCCCCTCAGTTCCACAAGGCAGAGGCAGGCAGGTGAATAGGAACTATTTTTCCACAGCGTAAGGACACACTCTCCTAACCAGCCGACAATAAATCTTTAGTTCCGGCTGGAGAGAGAGCGGAAGCACTCAGCAGAGGGAGGATGTCAGCACTGCAGGGGGCTGTGACAGGCAGCACACAAAGGTGAGAGAGTGGAGGAGTCAGCTCCAGGCACCAGGGCTCTTTAGAAAAAACAGCCCAGGCTTGTGTGCAGGAAGCTATTCAATTTCCCCAGTACTCAGTCTGTGTATACGGCTTCCATTTAGGATGCAGGCACCGCCCCGCCCTCTATCCTTCCCCCGCTGCAGAGACCAGTTTGAAAGTGAGCTCTTAGCTCTGGCTGCAGTGACATGCTGTGTGACTCGACCTGCCCAGCAGCAGAGTGAGGAGCAGAGGAGAGACTGATGCCAGGGTTCAGATGTGCGGGCTCCAGTTCTAACATGGCATCAGAGAGAAGGTGTGGGGTACAGATATTTCTGTGTTGTTCATTGCTGTACTTCTGAAAGTTTCACAAGGACCTTGCAAAGTGTCACTATCCCTTGATGGAGAGGTGTCACTATCCCTTGCAATACTGATCACAATGATTATAGTGTACAGGGCAGTCTGCTATTGCAGAGATCAGTTGTACTGAGCAGTGTAATGAAGGCTGATATTTGTACTGTGTGAGGTCCTGACTTATTGTAAGCTCACTTGTCTGTGGCTGCCAGGAGGATTCTAAGTAGTCATCTCTCCTGCCCCCCAATCCTGGTATGTCTCCTTGTCTCTCTCTCTCTCTCCCCCCCCATGTCACCTCTACAGGATCTGACTATATATGCTGGCTAGCTACAGGGGGATCTGATGATATACACTGGCTAGATACAGGTGGGAATCTGGCTATGTACACGGGGATCTGGCTATATTCACGGGGATCTGACTATATACACTGGCTATATAAAAAGGGGTTCTGGCTATATACAGGGGGAATATGACTATATACACTGGCTATATACAAAGGGGATCTGGCTATATACCCTGGCTATATACATGGGGATCTGGCTATATACACTGGCTGTATACAAGGAAGATCTGACTATATACAGGGCAATCTGGCTATATACAGGGAGGATCTGGCTATATACAGGGAGGATCTGGCTATATACAGGGAGGATCTGGCTATATACAGGGAGGATCTGGCTATATACAAGGGGGATCTGGCTATATACAAGGGGGATCTGGCTATATACAAGGGGGATCTGGCTATTTACAGGGAGGATCTGGCTATATACAAGGGGGATCTTGCTGTATACAAAGGGGATCTGGCTATATACAGGAAGGATCTGGCTATATACAAGGGGGATCTGGCTATATACAGGGAGGATCTGGCTATATACAGGGAGGATCTGGCTATATACAGGGAGGATCTGGCTATATACACGGGGATACTGACTATATACACTGGCTATATACAAAGGGGATCTGGCTATATACAGGGGGAATATGACTATATACACTGGCTATATACAAAGGGGATCTGGCTATATACTGGGGGAATATGGCTATATACTGGAGGAATATGGCTATATACAAGGGGATCTGGCTATATACACGGGGATCTGACTATATACACTGGCTATATACAAAGGGGATCTGGCTATATACAGGGGGAATATGACTATATACACTGGCTATATATAAAGGGGATCTAGCTATATACAGAGGGAATATGGCTATATACTGGAGGAATATGGCTATATACAAGGGGGATCTGGCTATATACAGGGAGGATCTGGCTATATACAAGGGGGATCTAGCTATATACACGGGGATACTAACTATATACACTGGCTATATACACAGGGGATCTGGCTATATACAGGGGGAATATGACTATATACACTGGCTATATACAAAGGGGATCTGGCTATATACTGGGGGAATATGACTATATACACTGGCTATATACAAAGGGTTCTGGCTATATACAGGGGGAATATGACTATATACACTGGCTATATACAAAGGGGATCTGGCTATATACACTGGCTATATACAAGGGGGATCTGGCTATATACACTGGCTATATTCAAAGGGGATCTGGCTATATACACTGGCTATATACAAAGGGGATCTGGCTATATACACTGGCTATATACAAAGGGGATCTGGCTATATACACTGGCTATATACAAAGGGGATCTGGCTATATACACTGGCTATATACAAAGGGGATCTGGCTATATACAAAGGGGATCTGGCTATATACACTGGCTATATACAAAGGGGATCTGGCTATATACACTGGCTATATACAAAGGGGATCTGGCTATATACAAGGGGAATATGACTATATACACTGGCTATATACAAGGGGAATATGACTATATACACTGGCTATATACAAGGGGGATCTGGCTATATACACTGGCTATATACAAAGGGGATCTGGCTATATACACTGGCTATATACAAAGGGGATCTGGCTATGTACAGGGGGAATATGACTATATACACTGGCTATATACAAAGGGGATCTGGCTATACACAGGGGGTATATGCAAAGGGGATCTGGCTATATACAAAGGGGATCTGGCTATATACAGGGGGTATATGCAAAGGGGATCTGGCTATATACACTGGCTATATACAAAGGGGATCTGGCTATATACACTGGCTATATACAAAGGGGATCTGGCTATATACAGAGGGAATATGACTATATACACTGGCTATATACAAAGGGGATCTGGCTATATACTGGGGGAATATGACTATATACAGGGGGATCTGGCTATATACCCTGGCTATATACAAGGAAGATCTGACTGTATACACTGGCTATATACAAGGGGGATCTGCGTATATACACTGGCTATATTTTTTTTGACTATATACACTGGCTATATACAAGGGCA
The DNA here is from genome assembly GCF_040937935.1 of Hyperolius riggenbachi. Lineage (NCBI taxonomy): Eukaryota > Metazoa > Chordata > Amphibia > Anura > Hyperoliidae > Hyperolius > Hyperolius riggenbachi. Next base: position 201,502,725 of record NC_090652.1, on the reverse strand, counting down.
ATCTGGTGAAGTACAAGGGGGAATGTACTGAACGTGGAGTCATCTGGCTATATACTATGAATAGGAATCAGGTGGTTACCTATCCTATAGGACAAACGGAGACAGCACACAGATGGCTTGAGTCAAAAACTGTATTGAATAGCATGCAGAGGCACACATACGACATGTTTCGGGCGGAGCCCTTCCTCAGGTGTGCCACACCCATCATCAGTAACACCTAAATACCCACCCAACAGGAAGTCATGTGACTAACACAATCCCATGACCTTAAAGTGCAATTCCAATATAAAAACATAGTACAATTTCCTTCTGGGGAACTACACATACCAGTGTCTACCCCAGTTAACTGAGGAATAGATCACCCAGATACTGTCATAATACATATAGACATATTACATATAAGCAAAATCACATTGTTGCATTTATCTCATAACGATACCAATCTTGCAAAAAGTCCTGTTTCAGATTCACTATGCGGACCGTTTCACCCTAAGAGAGAAAGACATCACAGAAAACATTTTAGGCTCATGTTTTCATTTAAACTATTGGGACATACACAATTGAATTTCCTTATCCATTTAGCTTCGCATTGAAGCAACAGTTTCTTCCTATTACCACCTCTAACTAATTTTGGTACATCTTCTATCACAAACCATCTAAGTTGGCTCGCTCTATGGCGATTTTGCAAAAAATGTCGCAAGACTGATGTTTCATATTCTTTCTTGCCTAGTGCCAGGTTCGTGATATCTGTTATGTTCTTGTATTCTTTCTTTTACTTGTCTTTCAGTCTTACCAATGTACACATACCCACAGGGGCACTTGAGCCCGTACACCACATACGTGCTCAAGTAAGTAAACCTGCCCCTGATGGGTATGCTGACACCAGTAGAGGGATGAGAAATACTGCTACCCTTTATAATTGCACCACAGCAGTTGCAATTCAGACAAGGAAACGTACCCTTCTTTGTACTAAAAGCGACACCTCTTTTATGGATAGCAATGTCGGACCTGCACACCCAATCCTTTATTGTTTTACCCCTACGGTATGTAAATACAGAGGGGTCAACGAATAGTTTACCAAACTGCCTGTCTTGTTTTAATACGGGCCAAAGTCTCCGTATCACAGAACGAATCTGTTCAGACATGTACCCATAATTGCACACAAAAGGTAATCGATTTGACTCACGTTTAACCTTTGGAGCCAACAGTTCCTTCCTAGTAAGGGATCTCACTTCCCCACTCACCCTTTGAAGAGCATGTCTATCATAACCTTTATCAACCATTTTCTGAATCAGACCTTCAGCTGCTTCATCATAAACCGCAATCTCCGAAGATATCCGACGAGCCCTTAAAAATTGGCCTTTAGGGATGCCTTTTTTAACAGTAGCGGCATAAAAAATATCAGTGCGCAATAAATTATTACGCTCCGTAGGTTTCTGGTACAAGCTTGTACTCAATCTGCCATTTTTGTTGCTAATTGTTACATCCAAATAATGGATACAACTGGTCGACCATTCGGCCATAAATTTAATGGTAGGGTGCGCCAAGTTCGCATCCACAACCATTTTCTCAAAAAGCTCTACTGGGCCATCCCAGAGTAGCAAAATATCGTCGACAAAATGAAAAAAACGAAAAATATGTTTTCTATAGATTTCATGATTGATAAACATACTCTTCTCAAGGTTCGTGAGGAACAAGTTGGCAAAAGAAGGAGCTGCTGGTGAACCCATGTTCGTGCCTTGACACTGAACGTAAAAGCTCTCAAGGAATAGAAAATAATTGGAACGCAAAATTAGTTCCAATGCATACATAATAAAAAAAGATTTTAAAATTTGGAAGTGTGGTTTCTAATAATTTCTCCTCGATTCGTTGCATGCCCTCCTCATGCGGAATCGAGGTAAATAAGTTCTGTACGTCCAGTGTGCAAAGCAAAAGGCTCTCAGGGATGGTGTTCAATTCCTCCAGTTTACACAGCAGATCTTTCGTATCCAACAAACACGTATCTATATTCTTCACCAAGTCTTGCAAAAAGAAATCGACATATTTCGCCAAGGGGTAAAGAACTGACCCCATGCCCGACACTATCGGCCTACCAGGCGGTGTGTCCAGGCATTTATGTATCTTGGGTAGAAGATACAGGATAGGTGTTTGTGGATTATCTACTGTCAGAAATGCAGCAGTTTGTTTATCCAAAATACCATCTTCAACACCGTGCTGAACCAGCATATCAACCTTCTTTTTAATCTCAACTGTGGGGTCACTATCACACAATCTGTAGTGACCCTCCAAACTCAATTGTCGCTGCGCTGCCTGTATATACTGGCATCTGTCCTGTACTACAATTGCACCACCCTTATCATCCTTGCAAATAATTATTCCATCATTTTCTTTCAGGCTTTTTAAGGCATCCCTCTCCATAGGTGATAAATTATTAAACAAGGAAGATTTCTTCTTGCGATCAAACTGTTACCATAAACTGTGCACCTCATGCAATACAGCACCTTCAAAAAGATCAATAGAGTTATTCACAATGTCAGGTTCCCAATCGCTTTTCCTAAAAAAAAAGGTCCTCTAGTAATACTGGGTTTATCTGCAAAAGTCATTCGCAATTTGATAGACTGGACAAATCTGTAAAAGTCTACTTCCCAAGTGAAAAGGTCCCCTGAGGCTGTCGGGACAAGGCCCAGACCTTTAGCCAAGAACTCATCTCAGACTTAGATTATACTGTGAGATATTTATAACAGGATTGCTTACCCCCTCTAACGATTCCCTCCTCGCTTCGGATAATCGTCCCGAGGTAGGGGTTGTCTGGGGTTCTTGCGCCTTGCTGCAGCCTCTTCCTCGTCGATGCCTCTGGTGTCTGATGCCGTTTCTGCCTCCTAAAAATACAAGGAGGATTCCACACTAGAGCCTTCTGGTACAGATTCGCCGGACGTACCTGCAGGCGTACCACCTTGCCCCCCTCCTTGTGGGAGACCCAGTCGTGGATGCCGGCGGCGCTCCACGGGCTTCTGTTGGCCGGACTGACCACTTCCATGTTGTGGATGACCACTTCCGTGTTGCGGATTACACGGATGACGCTTCGGCTTCCCTCTGGGATGACGTTCTACCGGAACTTGCTGAGGATCACCCCGGGCTGCATGTCTCTCCTGCTGCCAGGTATAGACTCTACCAAGCTTGTAATCTTCAATATCTCTCCGGATTTTATTCTGCTTTACTGCAGATAGCTCCTTCTTTAACGCTGCCACCTGTATATTGTGATCAGCATTAAGAGCAGTATAGACCAGGGGTGGGAGGGAAAGCACCAATTCAGATTGAATCTTCCCCACCTCACTTCGGATCTCCACAAGCTGAACCTGTAGTCTTTCAATTGTAAGGACCAGTACATCCAGGCTTCCCTTATTAAGTATTTCAAAAAATCTGGCTTGAAAGATAGTGTCCTGGACAAGCAGAGTGGAGCGTAGTGTGATTCTATAGCCACGAGGGATACATTTAGCACGCACATAGTCCACCAAAAATGACTGATGAGATATATACCTTGTTTCCAATTTTTTAAGGGTAAACCAACGCTTTTTCTTATATTCCACCAGGGACTCCTGGTCCTCTTCCAATGGTTCACAGGTCACCTGACTCAGTATCCTCTCGATATCCTCCTCTCTATAAGCAAATGTAGCCGCCAAAGCTTCCTCCACGGTACTCACGGTGCCACCTCCTGACATGCTCACGTGGGACAAGTGCTGGTGGCTGTGTACAATCTTCCAATATTCACCTGTCACACACCTTCAAGGCCTAAGTCTAGGCCTCCGTGCCGGTGCTCGCCTCCTGCAGGTACACCACTCCTGCCTCAACGTAGTGCAATAGGACAAACGGAGACAGCACACAAATGGCTTCAGTCAAAAACTGTATTGAATAGCATGCAGAGGCACACATACGACATGTTTTGGGCAGAGCCCTTCCTCAGGTGTGCCACACCCATCATCAGTAACACCTAAATACCCACCTAACAGGAAGTCATGTGACTAACACAATCCCATGACCTTAAAGTGCAACCTACCTGGGGATCATCTAGCTACCTATACTGTAAATGGGGGGGAGGGGAAGCTCCTCTCGCTACCTGTGAGATAAATGGGGGGTCATCTGGTCACTTATACTAAAGGGGGGGGGGTTATCTGGTTATTTGGTTATCCATAATAAAGGGGGGTTATCTGGATACCTAACCACTTCCACATTATATACATTTTGGTGAAACACTACTGCATCCTGTGTATTTTGTAGGGAAACACTGCGCATTGTGTGTAGTTAGTGGGCAAACGCATGTGCGGTAGTGTGCGGCTTGCCGAAAGAGACCTTTCAGGAATCCCCCCCCTTGAAAATACTGGATTTGCCCCTGCCTTCTACCCTTCTACCTATTCCCTCCTCATCTGCCAGGGAATTCCAGAATTTCAAAAAACAGCTTACATACCGTGATGGGGATTTGAACCCAGGTCTCAGTGTATGGTAGGTAACTAACATATCCATTATACCACCAACACTACTAGCTGAAAGTAACCTAGCATGTACCATTTATGCTCAATGCAAGAGAAAAATTAGACAAGACAAATGACATTTATATCACACTATTCTCCTGGCAGACTCAAAGCACCAGAGCTGCAGCCACTAGGGCACACTCTATAGACAGTAGCAGTGTTAGGAAGACTTGCCTAAGGTCTCCTACTGAATAGGTGCTGGCTTACTGAACAGACAGAGCTGAGATTTGAACTCTGGTCTCCTGTGTCAGAGGCAGAGCCCTTAACCATTACACCATGCAGCCACTAAGTAAGCCAGCACCTATTCAGTAGGAGACCTTAGGCAAGTCTTCCTAACACTGCTATCTTGTCTAATTTTTTCTCTTGACAACTGTTGAACACAAAAGACAAGGCCATATCTGGCTACAAATCCATAAGCAGTGGCTGCATGGTGTAATGGTTAAGGGCTCTGCCTCTGACACAGGAGACCAGGGTTCGAATCTCATCTCTGTCTGTTCAGTAAGCCAGCACCTATTCAGTAGGAGACCTTAGGCAAGTCTTCCTAAGACTGCTACTGCCTATAGAGTGTGCCCTAGTGGCTGCAGCTCTGGTGCTTTGAGTCTGCCAGGAGAAAAGTGTGATATAAATGTTATTTGTCATGTCTAATTTTTCTCTTGCATTGAGCATAAATGGTACATGCTAGGCTAGTTTCAGCTAGTTTCAGCTACTTTCAGCTAGTAGTGTTGGTGGTATAATGGATATGTTAGTTACCTACCATACACTGAGACCTGGGTTCAAATCCCAGTCACGGTATGTAAGCTGGTTTTTGAAATACTGGAATTCCCTGGCAGATGAGACCCTCCTCCCTCCGGTAGGAGGGAGGAGGGAATAGGTAGAAGGGTAGAAGGGGAGGAGGGTGGAGGCCTAAAATAGGGGCTTATGTGAAAACTAGATTTTTGCCTGGGACTATTGATGTGTATTCCACTAAATCATGTCTGCCTCCAGGTATTAGAGCCCTCGAAACATGTTTTCTATCATTTTTACAGCCGTCAGAATTTTTTCTATTCGCCTCCCCATTGAAGTCTATTGCGGTTCGTGAACTTTTTCGCGAACCAAACCTTTTGCGGAGGTTCGCGATATCTCTAGTGAAGAGTTCCCCTCACTTCTGTCCTGGAGATTTCTTTGTTAACAATAGTTGGGAGTAAGTCCAAAGTAGACTTGTTCCAAGAAAGTAGTAGGATCCTTATTCGAGTTAGCCACCACACTCTGTATCAAATCAATTTGTATGTTGGAGGATCCGTTTGTATTTATGAGATCACATCAAAAGTAATTATGTGCAAAAAACCAGTATCAGACTTTATTATATCAAAAATCACAAAAAAATCTGTTAAAAGATCTAGTCTTAAAAATACAAACTAATCCTCCTATATACAAACTGGAGGTTTCCTTCACAGGATGGGTCAAAAGATAATTTCATGCAAGACACAAAGCTCATAAAGGCAAACAGAGGCTTATAAACATGCCCTACTTTACCTAAGGCTAAACCTGTTCTTGTTATATGTGTGAAACGTTCAGTGTCTACATCATGTATGATGATGAGGCTGTCCCTACCGCAGTGTAGGGCCAATTTGGGGAAGGAGTTTAGCCACTGGTATGCTTTTAGGATGTGGAAGGAAACCCAAGCATTCAGAGAAAAACAACTCAATGAAATAGGGGACACACAAAAATACATAACGCTATCCTGGTCAGGTTTTACTAGTACTGTGGTTTAATTCTATAAATAACTGCATTTCTGTCATAGACCTTCAAATTCCAGAAGCCTCCTTATAGTGCATACATGTCAAACTCTGGCGCTTGGGCCAAATCTGGCCTTCAGATTTGGCCCTCAGGTGGTTTCCTCACTTTGCATTATGTTTATCCCACTCTAGACCACCAGAGAAGCTATATTGGACTATTAGCCCTACATCACCATGGAAGCCATATGGGGATGGGGACAAACTAGATACCAGGGGACTGTATATGAAGGGGAAGGGGGCCACTAGACCCCAGGGAACTGTATAGGGGAAGGAGGGGGCCATTAGACACTAGGGAACTGTATAGGGGCGGGAGGACCACTAAACATCAGTGAATTGTATAGATAAGGTAGGGATGACCACCAAACATCAGGGAACTGTGTAGGGGATGGAGGGGGCTATTAGACCCCAGATAACTTTATAAGTGAGAGAGGTAGGCAGTAGATATTGAGGTTGGCCCGCAACTTAGTCACAGAGCTCGATTTCGGCCCACTTTGTATTTGAGTTCGACAAGCCTATTATAGTGCATGTGTACATATGTGTAATATTGTGTAACACTTGTAAACCTGGACTATTATATTTTCATCTTAATAACTAATAATGAGTGATTTGCTATAATAGAACGGGACTCTAAAAACTAGTAGAGTTTGGCTCACCATTCGCATCAGATGCAGATGGATTAACATGAAATGTTTAACAGTGTTATATAGTGGCTAGCAGTTGTTTTGTGTCAGTTATCTCCAGTAAGCAGAATAAGCTGAGAACCGAACACTTCCAATGAGGGAGTGGCTGTGAATATGATAAGGCCTGTAGAAATATGTAGATGGGGTTACACACACTAGCTGGATTATTGGCTTTGCCTATGATGAAGACTGAACACAAAAAGCTTATACTATATAATGACATATAATGGTTATTTATTTACAGTTTGAAACTGATCACATATATGCTCCAACCACTCCTTTTCCTCAAAGGCCATTGTACAGATGCCCAGGAAAAACCAGAATAGGACATTGGTGTTAGAATATTAGCAGTGTTGTACGTGTGATAAACTCTTAGTCATTGTTGGTCAAGGGCACTTTAAGTGATTTAAAATATTAGCTAGAGGAATGGCACTTTGAAAAAGATAAGCATGTTTATGTAAGTGATTGGGTGTTTAAAGATAACATTCATCTGGATCAAATATTCATCTGGACAGCTGCTTCAGTTATTCACCCTAAAATTATGTTTCCTGCTAATGTTTTTGACCTCTTGAGGACCAGTGGTTTATACTCCCCTAGTGACCAGGCGATTTTTTACTATTCAGCACTTCACCACTTTAACAAATTATTGCTGGGTCATACAACTTGGCACCCAAATGTATTTTACCTCCTTTTCTTGCCACTAATAGAGCTTTCTTTTGGTGGTCTCTGATTGCTGCTGTGATTTTTTTTTTTAAACAATTAAAATTGATTCTTTTTTTTCAATAAAAAACCCTATTTCTTTTAATTAACCCCCCCCCCCCCGCCAAATTAGCCCTAGACAGCATTCATACACTACACCACCCATACATAGGCATCAGGTTGTGAGCCATTGGGAGGGACAGTTAAGTGACCAGGCTGTCTCCTGTACATCGCTGTGCTAGAACACAGTGCTGTACAAATGTTTTTTTATGTTTATTTCAGCCTGCCAGCTCTGATCACGGCTGGCAGGCTGATGACGGATCACCGCTTTGTTTATCCACAGGGAGCGCATGTGCGAATGATCGCACGTTCCCCGCTTATCCCGCCCACCACACTTTGGTACCAATTGGCTTTAGGCGGTCCCCAGAGAGCTACTCTCCCACCGTTCATCAGCGTTAGGCGGTCGAGAGAAGGTTAAACTGGTTGAGGTTTAGACATGTTAAATTACTCTATACTGCTTTATGTACATGTGGCATTCCCAACCCAGTGTGCAGAAATCAGGAAACTTCCGTTATAGTTTTTTGTATAGATATTTGTCCTTTTAGATCAAGTTTCTTCATATCTCAGCAGATTCATATATTTCAGTTTTCAACATTTGCATTCTGTTTATGTTAATGGTTTTCATCTTACACCAACTTGCTGAATAAGCTTTTCTCTAGTATTAAACTATACAACAGCAAATTTACAGTCTATGTTAAACAGACAGCCATAGCATCAATCAAAGGCAGCCCTGTGTCAATGCATTGTACTTGAGCTACGATTACTTCCCTTAGATAAAGAAGTACTTTGCATAATGGTACAGTGGCACAGATTAATATATGTGCGTGTGCATGTATATGTTTATATAGAGATTTTTGTTTTCTAAAACCGAACAGTGGAAAATTATTTTTTTCTGAACTTTTATTTTTCTCTTTTTTAGATTTATTCCAGAATAATAATGTTAATGTTCTTATAATAATAATGTTCTTATAATAATGTTCTTCCGGCTCAAAGCAGTCCTCCTCTCAGCAGTAGTGCATTTTCTCAGATTTAAACTTTATGTAAGGAGTGCATCTGGGACTGGTTCCAGATTGTGCAGGTCATGGTAAAATTGTCTAAATGTGTCAGTAATTTCGGATGGGCATTTTCAAATGACTTCTCTACTCTGCTCTACCTCGCATACGGATCAGATGTTTCGACTGGTCTGACTCCACTTGCTGTGTGTTTGTTGTGGATGTTTGCCGCAAAAACAACTAAATTCTTAAGCTCAGCATGACAGCCAGGCAACTGGCATTGTCTATAAAGGAATGAAGATGCCAGCTCCCTTTAAGTGCATTATAATACACCATTGTTTAATGTAATAAACCAAAGATTATATCTAGTCTTAACAAGGACCTAAACTTGTGTGTAGAAGAGGAGAAAAACACAAATACTAACCCTGTTTGCATTTAGAGATAACCGGCTTTCTAATTCTCCCTTATCTGCAAGTACAGTGGTTTGCAAAAGTATTCGGCCCCCTTGAAGTTTTCCACATTTTGTCATTGTTATGATCATGTCTGCAGCGTTTACTGCTGGCTGCAGTGGTATTGTAACCCAAGCAGTTCTGATGTCATTAAATGCATTTTCTTGCATAGTTTGGTTTGCACTTAAACTAGTTGCTGATTCCATCTGCAGTCACTCTGAAATTAATGACAGTTTAACATGCTCTTGTGTAAACAAACATTGTCTGCTGCAGTGGAGGGGCAGTCCCTTTCCTGCAGGCTGCATATCATTGTCTGCCTTTTCCTGCTATCAGCCTGTGATTAATTACCATTCACTTGTGTGGGAATCTGCAGGTCTGCTCCCATTGGATGACCTCAGTATAAAGAACTGCTTCCTGCAATGTCTCATGGGCTACCATAGTCTCAGACTCTATCTGTTACTCTGCTCGTGCCCCACCTCGTTCCTGGTCCGTGTGGACTGCGCTGACTCCTGCGAAGGGGTCAGCGAGTCCTCCTAGTTCTGCTCTTGTTCTAGAAGTTGTTACTTGCTTGTCTTGTGTCATATATTGGTTCATCGCCAATATATACGCATACTTGCGCATTTTGTTATTTTCCTTGTATCCGTGTTACGTTGATATATCAGTGTTGCTGATATATACGTACACGAACTGTTTATTTCCTGTGTTCAGTTAATCAGTTTTCCAGCACGTTTTGGTAGTTTGCGCGTATCGTGAACACCCGTGCTGAGCTAGTTATCCTGTTCCTGGTCCTGTTTGTGGATTGCGTTCATCTCTGCGAAGAGATAACGAATCCTTCTGAATCCTGTTCTGTTACTGTTTGTGGATTGCGTTCATCTCTGCGAAGAGATAGCGAATCCTTCTGAGTCCTGTTCCCTGTATTACTCCAGTCCTAGTCAGCGTTCCTGCTTATGTCATATATCGGTTCATTGCCGATATATACATATGTTAGTCAGACCTTACAAATAGTTTCATTGATAGCTGTAATTGTAATACGCTAGGAAAACATACTTATTGTATATTTATCTGTGTTACGTTCATCTATCTTGATCCTGCTATTTCCTGTCTCTCCTGTCCTGTCTTTGTGAGGCACGCCATCGCCGCAACGCATTGGCTGCCTCATTCCAGTCTGTCTGGTTTTGGACGCTTGCTGTCGCTAAGTAATCGCTAGCTAGCAAGCGTTCATTCTGTCTACCTGTCCTGATCTCCTCAGTCCTGGTTTATGCGCTCAGCGCTACTTTGCGCCTCAGTCCTGGTTTATGCGCTCAGCGCTACTTTGCGCTGAGACGTTATTACGAAAGTGTTAGTGGCTGTTCGGATCTGCACCGGCTCTGTGCACCACAATCTCCTATTGGAGTCATTCCTCTCCTCCACTAAACTGGGGATATCCTGATCCCTTGTGCTGGTGTGTGTACCTCCTTCACGTCAGCTTATGTGTTGTATGCTGACTGTGGAGATTACACCTCCAAGCTTAACATTATGGTAGCCCCATTACCAATCCCCATTGTGGGGGGGGGGTTCCCAGCAAAAATGACACTGTTTGTTATGGTTCCTGTTCCTTTAACAAATTTGAGAAGCTCAATTCTGAAACAGAAAATGAGTTTTTTTCTGAATGTGCCAGGTTCCTGGCCAATCCTGAGCTCCAGGCTACTCCTGTTTCAACGTGGGCCCCCCAGCTAGTTTATGTTTTATTTAAGGGAAGATTGTTTCAGTGGGCCTACGATGTCTTGGATCATACCAATTTAAAGGAAAGACCACTGGAATTTCTAGCGTTTGTGATCCATAACTGGCTGCGCAAAACCGATTTGCCTAGCCCTTTTGATAAGCTCCTGGCAGCTTGTCAATCAGCTGCTCCTTCTACTGCCTACAAAAATAATCAGCAAGCAGATAATTGTTCTGATAACTTTTCTTCTGCTAAGGCAGCAGGGTCTAAAGCCAAACGTAAACGCTCCAAAAGAAAAGCGTTACAATCAGCGGAGTCGTTGCCCTTGGCGACTGCGCATCAGATCTGTAATGAGACTCCGCCAGTAGCAGATAATGAAATTCAGTCACCATTCAGGGGAGTCAAATGGACCTATGAAACTACTAATGAACTTTCATTGCTAGCCAGGGAAAATAAAAGTTCTTGTTTAAATGAATTATCTGAATATGATTATGAAGATATATTACAGAGTATTGAACAGATCAATTTATTCGTGCAGCAAGGGAAATTTGCATACACTACAGTTCAACACTTGCTACAGGTATTGGAGATCCTTAGGAATAAGAAATCGGCCAATCACCTGCTAAATAACCCAATGTATGTCTCTGCCACAAACACATTTGCAAACTATGATCAGCCGGAATGCTCAGCTGTTAAATATGCATGGGATCCTCCATTTGAGAAAGGAGAGATGGAAGCCCTGGTCTATGAATGGAAGAAAGATGCAAGTTCATTTTGTCAGTTTTACAGTGCAAAAAGTGAATTAGTATTGAATGCATGCATTAAGTCTGCCTATAACCTAATAAAAACTGGTGTGTGCGGGTATGACTTTGTGGCTCCATTGATCGATGTGTGGAGAATGATTCTGGACGATTTTTATGCGATTCAATCAGTTGATACCAGGGAAGACACACTGTCAAGTGGAGATTGTTCCACTTCCTCAGTTCCTGAGGACTCGCCTGCTTCAGCACCTTTGGCTGATTCAGCGAGTGATTCAGAGCTCCTTTTGTGTGAAATTGAAGTTCCTGTAATTCCACCCTGTACCATGGATAACTCAGTGTTACTTCCCAGTAAGACAGAAATTACTAATACTTCCTTAATCTTGCCCTGCACAAATCTCTCAGCAGAGGACCCAGAGGTCCTGCTGACTTCTGAGTCCAGCCTAGCCAGTACTCATGAGTCTTTGTTCAGTGAAACAGACACCAGAAAAATCTTGCCTGTCTCTGCAAACACTTCTGCAGAAATTACCTGTGTTAATAAAGTTCAACTCCTGTCTGATCCAGCAGATGCCAATAGATGCACTACATCAGTTTCTGAGTCCCAGCAATCCTGTCCAGAAATCTCAGAACCCCAGCATCTGAATTTTCCAATTTCACAATTGAATGGTGATTTAGATGCGCAAACATTGTGTTTTGATCTTCCTGTTTCTACACCTCACTCTAGTTTCATGAATAACTCAGAGCGTCTGCTATGTGAGTCCGAAATCGCAGAATTATTACCGTGTTCAGAAAATGTTCCAGTGAACTTGCCCTGTACCATGAATTGTGCAGTAGATCTCTCCAATGAAACTCAGGTCACAGAATCATTATGCTGTCCAGCAGGTGCTTCCATGGTTTTGCCCTGCAGTGTGGACTGTTCGGTGATCCTGTCCAGTGAAGCTGTGGTCACAGAGTCTTATGCTTCACCCAGTACTTTGGATACTTCAAACCCTCTAGCAGAACAGTCTGAGGCACTGCTTACCTCAGTTGGTGTTGCAGTAATATTCACTTGTCTAGCAGCTGTTTTGGAATTACAGTCTGCTCTAATAAAACTTGATGAATTTCTGCCCAGCGAAGCAGAAGCCATTGAAATATTGTCCTCGTCAGCAAGTGTGTTAGATACCTTGCCCTGTACACAGTCTGATTTAACCAATGTTGTTGAGTCCCTCTCCAGTGTTGTAACAGCCGAGGAACTCCAGCCCTGTTCTCTGAATGTTTCAAAAGTCTTGCCCTGTAACATGGATAATTCTGACTCGCTGGAAAAAATAATAGAAATCTCAGAATTTCAGTCCGGGTTAATGAGTGTTTCTGAAACCCAGCCCTGTATCCTGGAAAATTCTGGTTCTCTGGCCGGTGTGGCAGAAGTTCCTGAGTCCCCTTCCTGTCCAGTGAGTTACTCAGTTTTGCCTAGTTCAGTGGGGATTGTTGCACTATTGACTTGTTTTGCAGCCCTTCATGAGCTCCAATCCAGTGTATTTGATGAGTCTCTGTCTAGTCCAGAAGAAGTTATGGGAACCCTGTCTAGTTCGGTGCATACATCAGAAGATTTGTCCTGTCTTGTAAATGCCCCTGAACATGATTTGTTAATAACTTTGCTGGAATCAGAGACATCTAAGTCTGATCCTGCATTTTTTAGTGAGAATCCAGTAACTGTGAAGTCTAGTCATGATGATTTTTTTTTGCCCAGTCCTGGTTTTGGTCCTACCTTGACTGACTTTGAGGTTCGCAGTTCCTTGACATGCCCAGAAGTCTCTCTTGTGCCGGTGTGCCCAGATGTGCTTCGTATGCCAGAGTGCCCAAGTGTGTCTGTGTTGGCGTGCTCACACGCTTCCCTAGTGGAGACATGTTCTGATGTTGCCGGTTGGCCTGCATGCCCGGAGATGGTTCTGGTCCCTAAAAACCCTGATCTTGATGTTTGTCCTTGTGACCCTGACTCTAGAGTTGCCCTGGGTTCCATAGGGGTTCTTGATGGTTCTCCATGTGAGCCTAAGGGGCGTTCTGACCTGTGGGGATCTCTTTGGAGCTTCCAAGTGTTCTGGGAGATCTCTGAGGAAACTTGTCCTGGTACCTTGGACTGGTTCAACGGTGGGTTTTGTGTTGGTGGGGACAGTTCTGGTGGGCATTGCAAAGGCTTTGGCGTTTTTGGACAGTCCCGGGAAGGCGGTGGGTATCGCTCAGAGAGTTTCTGGGGGCTTTTCTCTGGAAGTCGTGGTTCTGATGGGTATCACACTGAGGCTTGTGGTGCTGACGGGCATGGTTCTGTAGGTTCTGGTTCTGATGGGTCCAGTCTTGTGGGGACTGATTCTGGAATTTGGTCTTGCCGGGCTGTCCCGGTCATCATGAATTATCAGTCAGATTGTTTTGTTGGGAATTTCAGTTTCGAAAAGCGTCTGGTATCCGCCTTTAAGGGGGGGGGGGGGTAATGTTATGATCATGTCTGCAGCGTTTACTGCTGGCTGCAGTGGTATTGTAACCCAAGCAGTTCTGACGTCATTAAATGCATTTTCTTGCATAGTTTGGTTTGCACTTAAACTAGTTGCTGATTCCATCTGCAGTCACTCTGAAATTAATGACAGTTTAACATGCTCTTGTGTAAACAAACATTGTCTGCTGCAGTGGAGGGGCAGTCCCTTTCCTGCAGGCTGCATATCATTGTCTGCCTTTTCCTGCTATCAGCCTGTGATTAATTACCATTCACTTGTGTGGGAATCTGCAGGTCTGCTCCCATTGGATGACCTCAGTATAAAGAACTGCTTCCTGCAATGTCTCATGGGCTACCATAGTCTCAGACTCTATCTGTTACTCTGCTCGTGCCCCACCTCGTTCCTGGTCCGTGTGGACTGCGCTGACTCCTGCGAAGGGGTCAGCGAGTCCTCCTAGTTCTGCTCTTGTTCTAGAAGTTGTTACTTGCTTGTCTTGTGTCATATATTGGTTCATCGCCAATATATACGCATACTTGCGCATTTTGTTATTTTCCTTGTATCCGTGTTACGTTGATATATCAGTGTTGCTGATATATACGTACACGAACTGTTTATTTCCTGTGTTCAGTTAATCAGTTTTCCAGCACGTTTTGGTAGTTTGCGCGTATCGTGAACACCCGTGCTGAGCTAGTTATCCTGTTCCTGGTCCTGTTTGTGGATTGCGTTCATCTCTGCGAAGAGATAACGAATCCTTCTGAATCCTGTTCTGTTACTGTTTGTGGATTGCGTTCATCTCTGCGAAGAGATAGCGAATCCTTCTGAGTCCTGTTCCCTGTATTACTCCAGTCCTAGTCAGCGTTCCTGCTTATGTCATATATCGGTTCATTGCCGATATATACATGTTAGTCAGACCTTACAAATAGTTTCATTGATAGCTGTAATTGTAATACGCTAGGAAAACATACTTATTGTATATTTACCTGTGTTACGTTCATCTATCTTGATCCTGCTATTTCCTGTCTCTCCTGTCCTGTCTTTGTGAGGCACGCCATCGCCGCAACGCATTGGCTGCCTCATTCCAGTCTGTCTGGTTTTGGACGCTTGCTGTCGCTAAGTAATCGCTAGCTAGCAAGCGTTCATTCTGTCTACCTGTCCTGATCTCCTCAGTCCTGGTTTATGCGCTCAGCGCTACTTTGCGCCTCAGTCCTGGTTTATGCGCTCAGCGCTACTTTGCGCTGAGACGTTATTACGAAAGTGTTTGTGGCTGTTCGGATCTGCACCGGCTCTGTGCACCACAATCTCCTATTGGAGTCATTCCTCTCCTCCACTAAACTGGGGATATCCTGATCCCTTGTGCTGGTGTGTGTACCTCCTTCACGTCAGCTTATGTGTTGTATGCTGACTGTGGAGATTACACCTCCAAGCTTAACAGTCATATTACTGCCACAAACATGAATCAATTTTATTGGAATTCTATGTGAAAGACCAATACAAAGTGGTGTACACGTAAGAAGTGGAACGAAAATCATACATGATTCCAAACATTTTTTACAAGTAAATAACTGCAAAGTGGGGTGTGCGTAATTATTCAGCCCCCTTTGGTCTGAGTGCAGTCAGTTGCCCATAGACATTGCCTGATGAGTGCTAATGACTACATAGAGTGCACCAGTGTGTAATCTGAGGTCAGTACAAATACAGCTGCTCTGTGACGGCCTCAGAGGTTGTCTAAGAGAATATTGGGAGCAACATCACTGTGAAGTCCAAAGAACACACCAGACAGGTCAGGGATAAAGTTATTGAGAAAGTTAAAGCAGGCTTAGGCTACAAAAAGATTTCCAAAGCCTTGAGCATCCCACGGAGCACCATTCAAGCGATCATTCAGAAATGGAAGGCGTATGGCACAACTGTAAACCTACTTAGACAAGGCATCCGCCTAAACTCACAGGCCGAACAAGGAGAGCACTGATCAGAAATGCAGTCAAGAGGCCCATGGTGACTCTGGACGAGCTGCAGAGACCTACAGCTCAGGTGGAGGAATCTGTCCATAGGACAACTATTAGTCGTGCACTGCACAAAGTTGGCCTTTATGGAAGAGTGGCAAGGAGAAAACCATTGTTAACAGAAAAGCATAAGAAGTCCCATTTTTATTTTGCCACAAGTCATGTGGGGGACACAGCAAACAAGTGGAAGAAGGTGCTCTGGTCAGATGAGATCAAAATTGAGCTTTTTGGCCAAAATGCAAAATGCTATGTGTGGCGGAAAACACTGCACATCACTGATCACACCATCCCCACTGTCAAATATGGTGGTGGCAACATCCTGCTCTGGGGGTGCTTCTCTTCAGCAGGGACAGGGAAGCTGGTCAGAGTTAATGGGAAGATGGATGGAGCCAAATACAGGGCAATCTTGGAAGAAAACCTCTTGGAGTCTGCAAAAGACTTGAGACTGGGGCGGAGGTTCACCTTCCAGCAGGACAACGACCCTAAACATAAAGCCAGGACAACAATGGATGGTTTAAAACAAAACATATCCATGTGTTAGAATGGCCCAGTCAAAGTCCAGATCTAAATCCACTTGATAATCTGTGACAAGATCTGAAAACTGCTGTTCACAAACGCTGTCCGTCTAATCTGACTGAGCTGGAGCTGTTTTGCAAAGAAGGATGGGCAAGGATTTCAGTCTCTAGATGTGCAAAGCTGGTAGAGACATACCCTAAAAGACTGGCAGCTGTAATTGTAGCAAAAGGTGGTTCTACAAAGTATTGACTCAGGGGGCTGAATAAATACGCCCACCCCACTTTGCAGTTATTTTTTTTTTATGTTTGAAATAATGTATGATTTTCATTCCACTTCTCACATGTACACCACTTTGTATTGGTCTTTCACGTGAAATTCCAATAAAATTGATTCATGTTTGTGGCAGTAATATAACAAAATGTGGAAAACTTCAAGGGGGCTGAATACTTTTGCAAACCACTGTAATAAGTCACTGTAATTTGAGCTGACACCTTTGATCTGTGCCCCAGTCAGTGTGTCAGGCTATATGTACGCACAGGAGGTTTAACCCTGTATGTGCTTCCAGCAAACCAGGAAGTAACAGCACTGCAGCATATTAGAGAAGTTCTGTAAGCAGTGACAAAGAAATGTCTTTCTTTAAAGGACAGGAGAGGAAGTGCTGGATTTAGGTCTGCTTTAAGTAACCTAGGGCCTCATGCACCATATAGCGGTAAAGTTACCTTGCTCAGGCAGTTTCACCGGTACTAAGATCAATAGAGCACCACCCTGCGCCATGCACATAACCTAGTTAGTGTGAGTGTTTTTGTGGTAGCCCAAGAGTTAATGCACATTACCACGGGCAGCACGGTGGCGTAGTTGTTAGCTCTCTGGCGTAGTTGTTAGCTCGGTCCCCAGTTCGAATCCCAGCCAGGTCAACATCTGCAAGGAGTTTGTATGTTTTCCCTGTGTCTGTGTGGGTTTCATCCGGGTACTCCTGTTTCCTCCCACATCCCCAAAAACATACAGATAGGTTAATTGGCTTGGCTTCCCCCAAAATTGGCCCTAGAACACAATACATATACACTACACTACACTAGACATATGACTATGGTAGGGATTAGATTGTGAGCCCCTCTGAGGGACAGTTAGTGACAAGACAATATACTCTGTACAGCACTGCGGAAGATGTCGGCGCTATATTCATACTAAATAATAATAATAAAGAATTACCATAGTAATTTGCATGTTATTTTGGTAACGTGTGTGACACTATTGTTTTGATGTAAGGCACTCGCCAAGCATTAGTACTTGTTTAGTGCATCAGGGCTAGAGACTGCAGAAGTGAAACATTGTAGGTTAGTGTTTTCACAGAATTGACTCAACATTGGTACTGCTGGTCCTGGCCTGGGCTTGCCTTTACAGGAGTGTGCATTGGGAACAAACAATTCATAACAAGACTGAAACAGTAGTTATTAAGACCCTGTCTCATCATAAGAACTGAAGTAGGGACCTATCACCTACTATTTGCACATTCAGAGCTTGCATATATAAGAATGTACTCATTTTCAAAATCTATAATGACAGCAAGTTTTACTAAAAACAATGAGCTCTATTAACAACCTAACCTGGAAAAGTCATATGATGTATTTCCTTAGGCAAGCATTAATTTCAAACTCTGCTTCATATGAACATTGTGGACAATTTTTGATGTAATATGTAACAGGCAAATTATGGAGTCATGGAGTGTAGGCTTTTACATGCCAAATATCTTCAGGTTTTTACCCTTCTCCAAGCCTTAACAGCAGGGCCAGATTAACGACCAGGCAACAGAAGCAGTCGCTTGGGGGCCCCCATACAGAGTCAAAGGGGCCCCATCAGCACATAATCCAGCCCTCGCCATCTTGTCAAAGGACGCCGCCCGCTGCTGACTGTCTTTAGAGCCGGGCTCTCCCCCTGGGTCCCTCTCCTGCTACTGTGCGCTCTGCCGCTGCCCGCTCCTCCCTTCCTTCCCACAGAGAACCACAGCTGCAGCAGGCAGGAATGATAGCAGCAGATGACAAATACCCACTCACCTATCCGTGATACAACCGATAGAGGTCCCATCAACCGAAACCCATCTGTCTCCTCTACGGTGCCGCCGCTTGCTCTAAACTTCCTGATTCTCAGATCAGACAGGAAGTAGGAAGTAGTAATAGTAGTAGTAACAGAGTAGTGGCACTCTAGTGGAGACAGATGGGCTCCGGATGACGGGACCTCTATTGCTTGGATCGCAATAGGTGAATGCGAGTCATCTGGTGCTGTCATTTTCCCCCACTGCGGCTGCCCTTCTCTGCAGGACTATCGTATTCACTGGGGTGGAGGCTGCATGGTGGATGTGGCTGTCTAGTTTGGGAGGAAATTGATTGTTTGGTGGTGGGTGGGTGGGGGTTATGTAATTCTGTCTGGGGGGGGGGGCGGCTTCCTGGTTGGCGGTGTCCAGAACTTTCTGTTATTGCCAGGCTGGAGATGCAGGGGGAAAGTGCTGCTGCTGTGATATCTGGCACCCTCTTTACAAGGGTGCCCCGAGTGACAATATCCCGGCCATTCCATCTCTCCCTCTGCATGTTTGCGCTGCTATTCCGTGCATTGTGCACCCGCAGAGGAAAGCGGGCTGTTGCCCATAGCAACCAGTCGAGCGGCTGCCCCGGGGTGTCCGGCATGTTACTGTGCACACAGCAGCTGCATCTTGCCATTATAAAATCGGGGGCCCAAATCCGTTACTTTGCTTTGGGCCCCATTTAGCCTTAATCCGGCTCTGCTTAGCAGAAAACCCAATAGACACGCACGCACGCACGCACGCACGCACGCACGCACGCACACACACACACACACACACACACACTTTCCTGATCAGTAGCCACAACAGCTAGCAGTTTTTTTTTTCACATGCCCCATCAGGGTTTATTTTATATTATCTTTAAATGTGATTTATAAGTTTCATATATATAGTATAGACTCCCTTTAAGAAAATTGCCCATGCTTTCATGTGTATATTTTCGAGCAAAGGAAATTCAATACTTTTAGAATTTAGTTATCTTTGTTTGCTGAGACCAATTTACAGTGAATGTGTGGCATATTGTAGGCCTTATGTTAGGTAAATCTAACATACTCTTATTTATATTTTTGACCAAAGAAAATTCAGTACTTTTAGTCTCAGTACTTAGGTGTTGTTTTTGCTGAGATCAAGTTAATATATGTATATCTGGACAATAAACTCAAAATCGGTTCAGCAATGAACTGGTTAAGTTACATTTTAAAAGTTCAGAAAATGGCAAAATGATTTGCAAAGTGCATTAAAACAAATTCCCTTTAATATGGTAAGTGTTTCCTAGTTGGACATCAAGCTAGATTGATACTTAACCACTTAAGGACCAGGGGATTTTCTAATGATCGGTGCTGTGTGGGCTCTACAGCCCGCAGCACCGATAAGGATTGTGGCCGGGCGATCAGACTTCCCCCCCCCCTTTTTTTCCCACTAGGGGGATGTCCTGCTGGGGGGTCTGATCGCCGCCGGCTATTACTGAGTAGCGGGGGGGGGGGGGAGGCTCCTCAAAACCCCCCTCCGCAGCCATTTTCGCCCTCCCTCTGCTTACCTCCTTCTCCCTCATGCTGTGTAATGCGCAGGACGGATATCCGTGCTGCGCATCCTAGGATAGGCTTTAGCATATCAGATGCCGGCGATCCCCGGCCAATCAGAGGCCGGGGATCGCCGATCTGACTTACGGCGCTGCTGCGCAGCAGCGCCTTATGATGTAAACAGCAGGGATTTCTTCCCCGCGTGTTTACATTACGCGCGCGAGCCGCGATCGGCGGCTCGCACACTGTTCACGGTGACACCCTCCGTGAACTGGCATGGAAAGGCGGCCGTATCCATGCTATACCACTAATGACCTGCCGACGCCTATCGGCGTTAGGCGGGCCGTTATAATAAACAGTCATTACACTTTGTCTTTCTTCACAGCATGTCACTAAGAAAGTTGAACAACATTTTAACACCTTCAGAGCTGGCTTTAGAAGAAAGCTTAGAGAGCAATTTGTTTCTATGTTTATAACAGTGAATGAGTTTATGATATTATTCTGATGGCTTTGTCATTACAAAGTATTATTTTTGATCCTAAAGTCCCAATTCTAATTTCTAAATTCTTACAATGAAAAGAAAAAGTACTGCTGTGACCTGGAATTTCCCAAAAATAAATCCATACAATTTGTTAAAGTGGTCTAACACCCAGCATTTCAACTTTGCTTTAAAAGATTGCTTACAGCTTAGAAACGATTATGCCAGATTTTTTTTTTTTTTGCAGAAATTCACTGAATGGATTAAACATGACATTTTAGTGCTGCATTTAGCTAGAAATCCTCCTCCGTGCTTAGGTTTAGTTACAAATGTATCTATTTACAAAGTAATAAACAAACACTGCTCAGAGAGAACAAAGAGGGCTTCCACCGCAAGGTTTTCAGAGGTCTAATTGCATTCCAAACAAAGATACATTTGTAACTAAAGATAAGAATGGATGCGGATTCCAAGTTAAATCCAACACTAAAATGTCATGTTTAACCCATTCAGTGAATTTCTGCTTAAAAAAAAATCTGGCATAATAATTTCTAAGCTGTAAGCAATCTTTTAAAGCAAAGTTGTAATGCTGGGTGTTAAACCGCTTTAATAGAAAATATAAGTTAAATCCCCAACTAAATCAGAATCTTAGATAAACCCAAAGGGTTCAACCCAGCTGAATCGTGGATTTGCTGCATTTCTAATTATTTTTTATGAGTCTACCGTTGTAAAGTGCAATTTTCTTTTACTAATTTTCTTTTTTAATATGTATAACTAATTAATTGAAACTGATTATTGTCCTTACTGTTGCAGTTATGTAAAATGTAGTCAGACTTGAAAGATGTGTCAGTTGCACTATTAATTTATTAGTTATATTATTTCTCCTTTACACGTGGTTTTAGATAAGTAACACATTTATACTTTAACCATGTATAAACCTACTTTTCATTATTTTTGCAGAGCTCACGTTTCTCTTAGCAAATATGTAAATCTACTCTGCCCTGCATTCTTTGATTTCCCTCCAGTCACCTGCCTTTGCTACGAACACTATTGTTACTAACCACTTTGGCTCCTTTCACACTATACAGGTTGTGTTGTGCATACTGAAAAATAGGATCGCAATGGTGATATAAATTTCCATCGCAGTCTGTCACTGTGATGTGACCTGTACAGTGCAGCATACAGTCCACAGACTGCGTGCTTGAAATGTGTACATTGCCCAGTAACACACTGCATGTTGTGTGTTATTCTATTGGAGATCATTGCATTGTGGGCAGCACGGTGGTGTAGTGGTTAGCACTCTCGACTTGCAGCGCTGGATCCTCAGTTCTAATCCCAGCCAAGTCAACATCTGCAAGGATTATGTATGTTCTCACCATGTCTGCATGGGTTTCCTCCGAGCACCCAGATTTCATCCCATATCCCAAAAACATACAGATAAGTTAATTGGCTTCCCCCTAAAATTGGCCTTAGACTGTGATACATGCACTACACGATACATACATAAACATATGACTATGGTAGGACTAGATTGTGAGCCCCTCTGAGGGACAATTAATGACAAGACAATATACTCTGTACAGCAATACATAATATGCTGGCACTATTTAAATACTTAAATAAATAAAAATAAAATTGTGTTGCAAAAGTAATAGTCTGAAACCCCTTAATGTAATTGCATCACATTTTGATGCGATTATATTCTTCGCTGTGTCGGGCTGCAAGAAACGTAGTATGAAAGGAGACATGTTTTTGACACCGAATGTTTACAACATCTGAGACTTCATCTCAGCTTTAAGCACACAGATATACAGTATGTCTTTAATCATTGATAAGAACAGGGTATGTGCAAATATGTGTATGTGCTCTGTACTTTGGGGATCATAACATGAGAGCAGCTGACTTTAGGGATCATAACATGAGAGCAGCTGAAGAAGCAGCGCTGGAGAAGTGTTATAGTAACTTCTCTCTGGGCCTGTGATGATTGCAATGCTCCTGTGCCCTGAACTTGATGCTAGTCTCCTCTGCCGTAATTGATGAGTGCCTTCCCAATGACATAATCAGGCCAGAACGGGATACAGATGCAACTGGCTGTAGTATGAAGCATGTGTCTATCACTAGCATTGGAAATGATAACTCCTCCCCAGCACTGCTGCTGATGTCAGCATGAGAGCAAAGGGAGCCAACTAGATTACCAGGGGCCTCTATAATAAAATACTCTGTAAGAGGGGTTAGTCTAGTACTCTTCTGCTATCCAGCAAAAATATCAAGAGATAAGTATGAAATACCATATCCAATCAACCATAATAGGAGTGGCTGCTGGGTTTAGACTTTACTCACAAATTAGCAAGATAGCCTGTCTTTAATTGTGGTTAAACATAGATTCAGTTCTGATATAACTGCTGCGTATATGTATAAATATATATATAAAACAATGTACACCTCTGTCTAAGACATTAAAGTAACTGTCAAGTAAGCCTATTATTTGCTTATTGGCAATGCATCTTAGAATTTCCTGGATAAGGGATTTGGACACTCCCAAATGATTCTTTTTAATCAATAAAATATATGCCTTCTTGTAACTAAATTAATATTGCATGCTTATTACTCACAAATAACTCAACCTTTGTAAGCAACAAATCCATTTTAACAATCTGTAACTTACTGCTAAAAGAGAGCAATAATTCGATATTTGTCTCTTTATAATACAAATTTTGCTCAGGTGTGGGGAAGTAAAATTCTGATTGGCCACATCTGTTCTTGGAAGGCATGGGTAGTTGGTATGTGGGATTATAATTATAATTAATACCATAATTCCATCAATGTTGCACAGCAAGCTCTCCCAGCTACACATACCTGAATCCATCTGCAAATGGATAACCGATTTCTTAACCGACAGGAGACAGCATGTTAGACTTGATAAACACAGATCAAGCTCTCTGACAGTTAGTACTGGTGCACCCCAGGGTTGTGTGCTTTCCCCACTGCTCTACTCACTTTACACCAATGACTGCATCTCCACAGATCCATCTATTAAGGTTCTGAAGTTTGCAGACGACACAACAGTAGTTGGTCTCATACAAAACGGGGACGGGTCTGCATACAGGCATGTGGTGGGACAGCTTTCCTCCTGGTGCAGCAGCAACAACTTGGAACTAAATGCTCTCAAAACCATGGAGATGATAATAGACTTTAGGAGATCTCCCCCCCCTCCCAGCACCTCCCCTTAACCATAAATGGAACCACAATAACCCAAGTAGAGTCATTCAAGTTTCTTGGGTCCACGATCTCAAAAAACCTAAAATGGGACAACAACACTGCCACTATTGTCAAGAAAGCGCAATAGAGGATGTACCATCTACGGCAGCTGAAAAAGTTTGGCCTACCTCAAAATCTAATGGTACAGTTCTACACTGCAATCATCAAATCCACCATAACATCATCTATGACTGTATGGTTCGGCTCCTGCTCAGCATTAGAAAAGGGGAGGCTGCAGCGTATCATCTGAACAGCGGAAAGGATAATTGGCTGTAGCTTACCTTCCCTTCCCTGCAGGATCTTTATGCTAGCAGGTGCAGAAAGAGAGCAACCAAAATTGCGTCTGACCTCTCTCACCCAGCTCACTCCATCTTCCAGCGCATGCCTTCAGGAGTAAGATTTCCGGTCAATCGCTACCAAAATCTCCAGACACAGGAACCGCTTTTTTCCTCAAGTGGTAGCCATACTTAATGCTGAACCACGAGCTGCTAGGACTTAAAAGTAATCAGCACAGAACTGAAAATGAACAATTCTCACTTTGCTTACTGCCACTATACTTGCATAATGTCCTTGACTTGTAATATACACACTGTCTGTCCTTGTATTGTTTTTGTTTGTGTTTGTTAAGCAACTGCCAAGACAAATTCCTTGTGGGTGCAAACTTACTTGGCGAAAATAAATTGATTCTGATTATGATTTCAGTTCCAATATTGGTCTACAGGCTGGCTTTGTTAAAAAATAAACTAATATCATAAAAGGTTTGTATATGTATTAACAAGCTTTTGAACATATTTTTTTATCCACACTGTAATTGTGTGAACAATAATTACCTAAAAGTCACAGATTGAATTTGTGACACTGCTGTGTAACTACGTGGATGGGAATGTTTTAATGGCCCTGACAGCATGCAAGGTGAACCAGGTGGATTAAATGTCACAAATTTGTTTTTAGTACTGTATGTGTAGTTTTTACTGTGCAATTTGTTTCAATGTTCACAGCCTTGCAGGTTGGTATGGCTCAGAGAGAAGAGGCCATATGGTTCCTGACCTTTTCTTCCTGCTCACCTAGTCAGATTGTCTGAACATGGGATTAATCATGATCTCTAGTGAGTTTTAATAGAACAGCACTGGGCAAACTACGGCCCCTAGGCCTGATATGGCCCGCATGCACTGTAAATAACGGCAGGCTGGATTCCTGTCCTCCCTCTCTTCAGAATCACGAGCGGATGATAACCGAGGTTTAACCGCTTCAGCCTACAGTGTTGTTCACCTTATGCATCCGAGCAACTTTAACTTCCCATTCATTCACCAATAACTTTATCACTACTTATCACACTGAAATGATCTATATCTTGGTTTTTTCAACACCATTTAGGCTTTCTTTGGGTGGTACATTTTGCTATGAATTATTTTATTCTAAATCCATTTTAACAGAAAGATTAAGATAGAAATGGAAAAAAATCATTATTTCTCAGTTTTTGGCCATTATAGTTTGAAATTAATACATGCTACCGTAAATAAAACCCATGTATTTTATTTGCCCATCTGTCCCGAGTAATTACACCATTTAAATTATGTCCCTATCACAATTTATGCCATCAATATTTTATTTGGAAATAAAGGGGCATTTTTTTTCTATTTGTGTCCATCACTATTTACAAGCTTATAATTTTAAAAAATTATATTAATATACTCTCTTGACATGCATTTTAAAAAATTTCAGACCCTTAGGTTTATGTTGTTTTATATTTTTAATTGTGATTTTTTTTTTTTATTAAAAACATTATTTGGGTAATTTTTGGTGTGGGAGGTAAACAGCTAATTTTAAATGTAATATATTGTATTTATTTAATAAAAAATGTATGTGGGTGTAGTTTTACTATTTGGCCACAAGATGACCACAGTCAAAAAGTCCTGGAAGCGAACAATCTCGCTTCCAGGAAGGATTAGGAGGACAGGAAACTTTTTTTTTTTTCTGCAGAAAGACTTTAGCCTCTGATAAGAGGCTGTCTGTTTTTCTGCGAGGGACTTAGATCAATGAATGGGAACTATATACCCATTCATTGATCTAGGGGATAACGGCAGGCAGCGTGAGCACACGCTGGAGCATGTGCAATCGCACGCACGGCGCAGTGGCAGCAACAGAGTCTATCTGGACAGATATATCTATCCAGATAGACTTAAGTGGTTAATGGTTAGCTACTCCCTGCTTCCTGAGTTGGGTCTCCATGGCCACTGGGCATCACGTGAGATGCCATCAGGACATGTCACCATACTACATGCTGGCACGTCCTGACAGCATGTCCTGTGATGCCCTGTTGCCATGGAGACCCGACGCAAGCAGTGGTAAGTAGGGTAACCCTCGATTTCCTTCCTCTCGTGACTTTGCCTTTTAATATTATAGTATCTTTTTATGACAAAATATATGGGTTTAAAGACCTCTCCTGTTCGTTGGCAAGGGTTTAAAGCACCATTACCTGCAGTTTGGTGGAACAGGTTTAAAGCAACATCACCTGCTGTTTGCTGGCAATTACTGCAATTATTGCCTGGGGCTTATCAGACCATAGCAGTGGTTGATGAACATTTAACAAATCTGTGATGTGATGTTATGGTTTTATATATACTTGACCTCCATATTTATTTATTAATTTGAATACATCTGAAAGGGAGTTTAACTGCATGATATTACTTCACTTTTGTAAATTAAATTAAACTTAACTAACTCCAGATAGAAAAAAAATTGCTTGTATAAGTAATTTTATGTGATATATGCCTGTCGATATAAAACAAAAATATTTCTGACACTGGTGAAACAACCAGTTGGCTAGCTACCATCCATACAAAGGACACATGCAATAATTGCTGCTGAATAAAAGGAAAATGTGTATTTTCTGCATTTACACTTAATATTTCCCCTTAAAATTACTATAAGATAGTTTTTCAGAAAAAAAATAAACCCCCCCCAAAAGCCTAGATTATATTGAAAGAAACAAAATACATATCACTAAGATGATATAAGTAGATAAAAAGTTACTGCTATATCAAAAGCCACACAGCTAAAGTGTCGAAAATGTCATGAACCTTAATGAATAAAACCTTGGAACTGATACTTTTGACTGAATGTTTATATAATGTAGTAAGGTTAACTTACCGGTACATTTCCCCTCAAAAATCATATTCTGTGAAAATATGTTTTCATTTGATCATCCATAAAAATCTCCAGGCTTGCCAACATGTACTTCCTGGACAACAAAGGTTTCCTTATGGCACACCTCCCAGTTGATCTCTGCAGCTTTTTACTAGTGTTGAGCTCGAATATCAGCCAAAGTCATTTTCACATCAAAAATGCTATTTTACATTTCAAAAATATATTCAAGAAAATACATTGTATATAAGAAGGTAACATAAAAACACACATTTTTATTCTTGAAAATAAGTTCCATATTCAAAATGTGCTTGCTAATGCAAAAATAAACTAGACCTTATTTCCCCACATTAGGACTCCAATGATTCCATGCAATACTATTGACCCAGAAATCATATCAATATCAACCTGTCAACAGACCACCCCCTGAGAACATATTTTCACAATTGTGCTGGTTTTGCAGAATCTGTGTATTTTTTTAGAACTTGCAAAATTATTTTTTTGAAGATTTTTTTGTTAAAAAAATATTTTTTGCATTATTTTAATTAAAAAAAATGTGAAAATAATTTTGGCAATTTCACTCATCACTTCCTTTTTACTAATGACAAGCCTTTGAACTCACTTTGACTTTAGTATAATTAAAGATATCTGTAGGTCATGTGATGAAATGCTGGGGGCCTTAGAGACTTCTTTCAGCATTTTGCAATTTTTACTTGGGCTTCACTTGCAGGGATGACATAGACTGGGT
The DNA here is from genome assembly GCF_040937935.1 of Hyperolius riggenbachi. Taxonomy (NCBI): domain Eukaryota; kingdom Metazoa; phylum Chordata; class Amphibia; order Anura; family Hyperoliidae; genus Hyperolius; species Hyperolius riggenbachi. The sequence goes on along the minus strand of NC_090652.1, from coordinate 201,474,890 downwards.
TAACTGGACATTGTTTGAAATCAACTCCATTTTGTGTATGGTCTTTTGGCCAGATTCATGTCCAGTTCTTTGACATTTTTAAATCCCAATGTTCTAGCCATTTACAGCAAATCTGGTGATCAACCTGATTCTTTTAAGTATTGAGGTAATGACAACTGTACATGTGTACTTACAATTACTGTATTTATTATTTACTACTAGCGGAAGACCCGGTGTTGCCCGAGTATGTATTTGTTTGTTATTGGGTCTGCCCACTTTTTCTAACCTTGCGACACAGTCACTGAATAACCAAATGTATGAGCTTTGGAGTGTTTGGCATCAATAATTTACATTTTCGCATTGAAATGAAACCTATCTGATTGGCCATTTTTGGCTCTGTTCCCTTTTATGAATTTCAACCGCAGTCATGCAATGGTCGACTGTAGCAGGTTTGAGAGCTCTGCCATTAACAGTGTTAGAATGGCAGCAATTCAAATATTCCCTTTGAAAATCAATAGGTGATTTTTAATTGCCTGTTGTAAGCTCCACCCACTTCCCTGCATATTTATCTCAGTCACACAGTAATCAGCTGTGCAAAATTTAAGAACCCTGCCATTAAAAGTGTAAGAATGGCTGCAGTTTACATCAAAAATGTGTGAATGGAAGCAGTTTATCCAGCAAATAAATCTGATTGGCTGCTTGTGGCTCCGCCCCTTTAGTGAATTTTAACCCTAGTTGTCCAAAGACTGACTGTCTTAGGTTTTAGACCACTGGCATTGGCATTAACAGTGTAAGAATGTCAGCAATTGAAAATCAATGGGTGAATTTTGATTGGCTGTTGTAGGATCCACCTAGTTTACTGAATATTAATCTCAGTCACCCAGTGACCAGGTGTGCCAAGTTTGAAAACCCTGCCATTAACTGTCTAAGAATGGCTGCAGTTTACATTTTTCCATTGAAAACAAATTGCTGAAGTTTGATTGGCTGTTTTATGCTCCACTCGCTTTCCCCAAATTTTTGACCTCGGTAACCAAGTGATGCACTGTGCCAAGTTTGGTGACTCTGGCTTTATAGTTGTGAGAATGGCAGCCTTTTCCATTTTTTCCATTGACGTGAATAGGTGAAATCTGATTGGCTGCTTGTGGTTCCGTCCAGGTGTGTGTGTGGAGTGGGGCCTAAATCCCCCACAACATATCTTCCCAGGTAATAAGGGACCTGTATATCAAGTTTTGCTGAATCATTCAAGGCGTTTCCGAGTGATGGCGACACACACACTCACATTATATATATATATATATATATATATATATATATATATATATATATATATATATATATATATATATATATATATATACTGTATATATATATATATATATATATATATATATATATATATATATATATTATTTAGTATGTATGCAGCACCAACATCTTCCGCAGAGTATATTTTCTTGTCCCTTAACTGTCCCTCACGGTGGCTTACAATCTAATCCTTACCATAGTCATATGTCTATGTATGTATCGTGTAGTGCCTGTATCATACTCCAGGGTCAATTAAGGGGGAAACCAATTAACTTATCTTTATGTTTTGGGATGTGGGAGGAAACCAGAGTGCCTGAAGGAAACCCACACAGACCATGGTAGAACATACAACCTCAGTGCTGATAGTGCCCTGACTGGGATTTTAACTTAGGGACCCGGCGCTGATAGGCAAGTGTGCTATACACACTGTGTCACCGTGCCCTGGCCTTTTGGCTAAAATCACATTTTCAGACAGGAAGAGGCAGACCTGCTAAAATGTTCCCTCCCACTACTCTACCATTCCCTCCGCTTCTCCACCCCATTCGCTTTCCTTAAAGAGAATCTGTACTCTAATATTCTTACAATAAAAAGCATACCATTCTATTCATTATTTTCTCATGTGCCCCTCTGTGCTGTTTCTGCCACTCTCTGCTGCAATCCTGGCTTGTAATTAACAGTTTTAGGCAGTGTTTACAAACAAACTAACCAGCTTCTAATAGGCTCAGCTAAGCATAGTGTGTGAGTCATTCAGAGTGTGCAGGGGGCCTGCAGAGGGTGTGTATCGCTTCTACCAATCACAAGCAGCCCTGCACATTCCACACAATCAAGCCTTAGCCCGACAAACAGGACAGAGGAAAGATACATTGATTTATTACAGAGACAGTGCAGTTAGGAAAGACTGCAGTAAGCCAGAGCAGATTAGAACAGGCATAGGAACTTATAGGATAGAAGAACTAAGGCTAAAAAATGTGTTACAGAGTCTCTTTAATTGTGGCAAACTGCCTCTACCTGTCTGAAAATTTTAAAATTTCACTGTGCCCGAAAGTCAACTTTTTCAAGGAGTGATTATAGGATTACAGGGGGAACTAGGAGAGGAAAGACCAATGCACAAAGGTAAGTGGATCCCACAAGAACATACCTCTGCTTACCTTATGGAGCTTTGTGTGAGGTCAGGTATACTTTAAAAAATTATATTTATGCATGTTTGAAATACACAGTGTTAAATGCATGAGACTGAAAAATTTAAATAGTACATGGATACACTCTAACAACCTCTACATTAGTATTGTGAAATGAATTGATTACATATCTGTTAGCAGGATACCAGGTGTTCGAGAACTGACAATGTTTACTGTGTTTTAAGTAAAGTAGTAAAAAAAACCTTCTACAACAGTTATAGATTCATTTGTTCTGCCCTGGTGTGAAGAGTACAAGGTCATCTAGAATTTATTGTACAAGTGTTAAAGTTTTAATTAGTGCCCTTTAAATTAAGACGGTTAGTAGACTTGTTTGATGAAGCTAGTGGCAGTGTCTATATATTGACTTTCCAGACAGCCTGACAAAACATAAATCTGTTTGCAAGCAATCATTTTCGGTTATATTCATATGCATTTCATTGAATGAATATGTTTCCAATACTGTTGGATGCTCATTTAAACAAATGGTGTTCTGCTCCCTTTCACTTCATTAAAATATGCAATATAGCAGAACTCAAATTAGATAACTGAAAAGCTTGATGGAGTGCATGCGTTCCTGTGGGAGAAGCAATGATCTCAGGGAATGGACAATTCAGTTACTTGTAAATAAGCAGCAAGGAATAGCAACACAATGAAAGCAAGTAAATAAAGTTTCTTTTTGTGCAACATTGCAAGAGCATCTTTTAAAATCTGTTCATTTCAAATTTTCATAAACTAGTTTTATCATTTTGTGAAACATTGCAAGGACACTTTTTATATCTGTCTATTTCAAATGTTTTATTTTATAGGTTAGTTTTATTTATATATTTATTTGTGCATAAAAATCAATGTTATAAACTGAATATCATTCAGATCATACGGGTTGCAGGTTCTTTCCTTGAAATATTTGAAGTATTACCTGTTACAATTTTCATTGCATTTTGGGGTTGTAGTTATAAACTAATAGCATTATTTTATTTACATTTATGTTTTCTCAACATATAGGATGGTCGTCTAAAAGTAAACGATCAACTGCTTGCTGTGAATGGGGAAAACTTGCTAGGTAAATCAAATCGAGAGGCTATGGAAACATTGCGAAGGTCCATGTCTATGGAGGGGAACATCCGTGGTATGATCCAGCTGGTTATTCTGAGAAAGTTGGATAAACAGACAGAGGTAAGTTTACACCTGCAGATATTGAAATGTAGTAATAAACAGTTATATAACATACCGTGGACAGTGTTGGCTAGGGAACGGGGAAGTGTGGCAAAAGAAGTCAGTTCAGATACAAAGATGTAGTTCAGGAGTCCATCCAGCGTCACAAGGCTCAAAAGGCCAGAGTCACTCCAGCAGAGCAAGATGAGTGAAATCCAGCAATAAGGCACTTGCAACTTGTCACCACATGTGCCACAGATAATGAGGTCATTCAGTAGGCCTTTAGATGGAGGAGGTAAACATTGTCCGCCTGGTTACAAATCAAGTCATCTAAAGGTGTCCTCAGAACTGAAGAAGAAATGTGTTCGACCATCTATTGCTACAGTATATCTAATTTACAAGGGTATACCAGAGAGTATGTAATTTTGAGATGACAAAGCCTCCTCTTTACAGACAAAAAAGCTGTTCTTTGCTTCTGAAAGCCTATTAAAGAATTGGGGAAAAATGACAAGTGAGCATTTTCAATTCTATTCCACAGAATCCGAAGTAGCATCCCTAGTGGCTATATCATGCTGAGTGGATGCCTCTGCCTGCTGCAACAGCCTAATCTCATCCTCTGGGTTGCAAATGTGTTCTTTGGTCTCAGAGACCCAAGTACAGAGAGCCGGTATATTTTGCCTCAAAAGAGAAACCTCAGTTCTTACCTCCTTAAGATTGTTGTAATAGTGGGTTGATTGGCGAGAGTTGATGGTGTCTATAATTTAACCAACAAAAAATAGAATAATGCAGGATATCTACCTTAAGTTATTTAACTCTGTCTCACCTATCAAACACCTGTATATATTCCCAAAAAAATTATAGGGAGCCTGAGCATAAGAAAGTATAACAATTTATTCCAATTTATTAATGCCTATTAACCTCTTTAAATAGCAACAATGATTACACCTTAAATTCAATTAAAAATCTCCTCAATGACTATAGCAAGCAACAGGATGCCGGAGCAGAACTGCAAGACTAATAGGTGCACCTATTTTAACTACCGGTATTTAATGTGTTAAAGTCTTCAGGCCCCTTTAAATCCAGTGCAGCATGTCATATATCGCCATCCTGGTTATCCTGAGCATATCTTCAATCCACCCTTATTATTTTCCAGCCTCTGTTCTAGTGTCCATATAGTAAAACACCCTGTTATAATTTAAGTAGGCCTCAGTTACTTGGCCTGAGTTTTATGTAAAAGGCTTGTCCGCAGTGTATGCCTTTAAAATAGACAGAGGCATCTCAGGGTCTGCGTGTAGCAGAAGATACACGCAGATACTGAGAACATGTTCCTAAGAGAAGGCCATCGGTTTACTCTGACCTCCACTTACAGGACAGGAACAGTAAACATTGGCCATATTTACTAAACATTCACATTCCCGCATCTGGGTCAAGTGCCTCATCGATTATTAATCGAGTAGGTGTGTATGATGACACCACAAGTGAGTCCACCAATAGACTTATTTAGGGGGTGGCGAAGATGATGTCATATTTAACTCTTTCCTAGCCGGTATTAAATCTGGAGCGAGCAATGGAGAACTCACTTCTGCTTCTTCCTTCTGCACTAGCTCGCAAGGCCGACTGGGACCTAAGCATGTTCGTCCTTTCTGTAATCTGATATAATGTATGTTGTACATATGTAGTTTAGTGTAACGTAGTTAGGAAGAAGGTACCTGATTGACTTCAAGAGGGAGTCTAATCATGAGCTTATAACGCAACATGAAGATTGGCATGGCTAGGATATGATGAATGTATCTATCTGTATTCCTGTGACTTGAATAAATGACGGAAACATTGAAAGAAGCCTGAGCAAGTCTATATCCTGTTTGCTGTGTGGAGAGTCAAGTGATCTCACAGTCTGTGAGACGATGGTGTCGAAGCAAGGTGATAAGAACAGTTTATAACACACCCCCATTACGTGTAGCGATATGCTTACACAACCCTGTGAAGCCAAGCATCCCACGGAGTAAGAACAAAGTGACATCCAGCAAGCAAACTTTGTCAGCCAACTTACATCAGTTGATTATCACCGTCAGCTTCAATTGTACAGAGTTCAACAAGGGCTGGTACTCGCGTGCCCTGATTGTTAAATCTGGCCACATCATCTTTGCATCATCCTAGCCAAACAACGGGCTGGAGGAGCGGTCTCGTATTCTCGCCACCTGGCGTAACTCCGGAGCGAGGCAACAAGGGAAGAGGGGCGGAGGCTTAGAGGGTGGATCGATGCATCCGTAGGTCAGCGGGATGACGTCAACACCCACGTGACGCGTTTCGCCAATAGGCTTCTTCAGACGTGTGTGCACGTAATGGGAATCGTACACCTCTTATAGCTGGTGCACGCCCCCATATGCATCAGATACCATACGTATCATTGTTGCGTCTCAAATATTCACAACACCATCTAGTGTCCATTCTTGAAACTGCAGGGTAAATCTCTTTTATAGGAAAACCTATAAGTTCATGTCAGAATTTAGCCCGTGTGGCTGCATAGAATTGCATCTATAGATCCAAAAGGACTCTTTTTTCAAAAGCTGCTGATCAAAGTCTCCCCGTCTAGGGCTGATGTTCAGCTTATAAATTCCTTTAGCTTTTAAGAATCTAGGATTGGAGTCATGAAACATCTTAAAATGCATAGCAACTGGGCTTTTTCATATCCTGATTTTATATTATTCACATGTTCTTGTATCCTATCTCTTAAAGGTCCAAAAGTCTTCCCAATATATATCATATCACAACTACATTTTAATTGATAGATTACTTTTTCCGTAGCACAGTCCATGTAGTCATTAATCCTGAATACAGTAGAGCCATCATAATTAGGAAAGGTATCGCCTTTTTCCTTATAGGGACACATTAAACAATCACCGCATCGAAACATCCCCTTACGATTTCTTTTAACTACCCCTGGGGTATTCTTATGTTTAAATTCACTGCTCACGAACACGTCCGAAAGGTTCCTGCCCCTCCTCGCTGCAATATGTGGGTAATCACCCACCAATCCTTTTATAATGAGGTCCCTACATAAGAAATGCCAATGTTTGGCCAGAACTTCTCTTATTTCGTTATAACGAGATCCATATGTGGTCACAACTTCCACCCCTGAATCTTTCAGCTGATTGTCAAGTGACCTTTTGACCAGTAAATCTGATCGTCTTTTTGCCAATGCCTTATAATAGGCCCTATTGATTATATGTTTTGGATAACCCCTAGCTAGGAGCCTTGTTTTGAGGTCCTCTGCTTCCATTTTAAAATCATCAATTTGACTGCAGTTACGTCGCATTCGCATGAACTGACCGGTAGGTACAGCCCATTTTTGCGACGGTAAATGCGCGCTTTTAGCTGACAGCAAGGTATTACCGGCAGTTTCCTTGCGAAACGTACTCGTAACCAGATCACCTCCCAGTTTTTTAATTTTCAAATCAAGAAAGGAGATTTCCGTTTGGCTGTAAGTGTACGTTAGGAATATGTTTCTGCTGTTCTTATTTAAATCCTCAAAAAATTGATGTAGTTGGGGTTCAGTACCCTTCCAGACGACAAAAATTGCGTCCACATACCTCAACCAGAGGGCGACGTGTTCCCGGTACCCACGCATGCCCCTGACCACGGTCTCCTCCCAGAAACCTAGGTGTAGGCACGCATAGGACGGGGAACATGCCGCCCCCATGGCTACACCCCTCTTTTGTCTATACAGTTCACCTTTAAATTCAAAATAATTATTATTGAGGATCAGCTTCATCATATCCACCACATACTCAACATGTCCTATTTTTTTTTTTTTTTTTAATATATACAGGTGTCCATAATTTGTTTCACCCAGAATTCCATCAAGCCATGTTTCTCAGTGCCCCAGGGAATCTTAGAGGATCTTACAGGAACTTCTGGCAGTGGAATAGACACTCTATACACTTCTGGCTACACCCCCCTGTTATAAAAACTACAGACTAAGCACAAAAATCAGGACTTACAAATTATCAGTAACAACTTTCTTCATGTCTTTGTGCAGAAAGGTGGGGTGGTGTCAGAGCAGACTTAAATCCAATCCAAATCCAATAAAGTTGGACCATTCTAAGGGATGAGAGGGGGATTTCAAAGACATGGTATGATGCCATTCTGGATCCTATAACAGCCCAATTCTGACCTGATGTGGTTGGCATATACGTTTTTTGTTTCTTTTAACTAAAGACATTTTGTTAAAGCACAAAGAAATTGTACATTTACAGTGGAATATACAAGTAAAGTAAACCCTGAAGTGGGAGGCAAACACTGTCTCCACCCAGAGGAAAGCCCAGCAGAGGCTTTACGTCCTCCGTCAACTGAAGAAGTTCGGCATGTCACGGAAACTGCTGGCGAACTTCTATACCGCAACCATCGAATCCGTCCTTTGTTCTTCCATCACTGTCTGGTATGCTGGCTCCTCCGAAGACGACATACGCAAACTACAGAGGTTCATCAGGTCAGCGGAAAGGATCATCGGGGACACACTCCATGCCCTAGACTCCCTCTATAATGCCAGACTACGCTCCAGAGCTCTGAAGATCGCCAAGGATCCCTCCCACCCTGGCCACCAGTTTTTCAATCAGCTCCCCTTGGGGCGGAGGTACCGGTCCATCTCCACAAAGACCACGAGACACAAAAACAGCTTCTTCCCCTCAGCTGTAATTTCACTAAACTCTATAAACTCCGCACATGCTCTGCCCCCGTAGGCCCCCAATGTTGACTTCCTGCCTGCAAACCACATGGCAGATATATTTGGAAAAGTGGTCTAGTAGATGCAGTAGTGAGCAATGTTGCTATTTTTGCAGATGATACAAAATTGTGCAGAATCATCAACTCTCAGGAAGATAGTGTCATATTGCAACAGGATCTGGATAGGATGGCTATATGGGCACATACATGGCAGACGAAATTAAATGTTGACAAATGTAAAGTCATGCATTTTGGTCGTACAAATGGTCTAGCACCATACAAAATAAATGGGATACAGTTGGGGACATCAAACTTGGAGAAGGACTTAGGAGTACTCATCGACAACAAGTTAAATAATCGTACTCAATGCCAAGCCGCTGCAGCTAAAGCGAACTCAATTTTGGGATGCCTTAAAAGGGAAATAAAAACTTGAGATGCTAGCATAATATTGCCCCTGTTTACCTCTCTAGTAAGGCCACATCTGGAATATGGAATTCAGTTCTGGGCACCACATTACAAAAAAGATATTGCAGTTTTAGAGCAGGTGCAGAGACGAGCTACAAAATTGATACGTGGGATGGAAGGTCTCGCTTACCAAGAAAGGTTAGATAAACTGGGCTTATTTAGTCTAGAGAAAAGACACCTTAGAGGAGATCTAATTAACATGTATAAATACATCAGAGGGCAATATAATAGCTTGGCGGATGAGCTTTTTGTCCCTAGGCCTTCTCAAAGGACTAGAGGACATGATCTGCGCATGGAGGAAAAACGTTTTAGCCATTTATTTAGGAAAGGGTTCTTTAAAGTAAGAGTGATTAAGATGTGGAATGCATTGCCACAGGAAGTAGTTATAGCAAACTCTATACCTGCATTTAAAGGGGGCTTAGATGCTTTCCTTGCGTTGAAAGACATCCATGGCTACAATTACTAGGTTATGCCTAATGATGTTGATCCAGGGATTTAATCTGATTACCATCTGGATTTGGGAAGGAATTTTTCCCTTTTGGGGCTAATTGGACCATGCCTTGTGGGGGTTTTTTTTCGCCTTCCTCTGGATCAACAGGGATATGTGAGGGAGCAGGCTGGAATTGTACTTTGTACTGGTTGAACTCGATGGACGTATGTCTTTTTTCAACCAAAATAACTATGTAAGTATGTAACTATGTATTATGTATGTTTTTGAGATGAAGTGTTGTCTACTATGTTCTATGCTCTGTTGTCTCTTATGTTTCTATGCATATGCACTGTATTCATGTGCCAAGCCCAATTCCGGGCACGACCCAGTCGTGCTTGGCGAAATAAATGCGATTCTAATCCAAAAAATGTTCATGCAAAGTATTTCTCATTTAGAGTAATGAACAATGAAATAAGTTATCACGTACATTGTGCCTCAGAACTGCAATGACATAAACGTGATCCAACACAATTCAAGATGATATGGTGCATCCACTCAAAGTAATGATGGTCCAAATAAGTAATGACGGTCAATTATTATTATTTTTTTTATTTATTTATATAGCGCCAGCATTTTCCACAGCGCTTTACAAAGCACAATAAGACGACAAGGGGAACATAGATACAATTAAAAAATGTACAGCAGAGTCCCAAGCAGCACAAATATTGTGACAAAAACAGTAAACATAAGGAGGATGACCCTGCCCTTGCGAGTTTACAATCTAAAGGGTAGTGGATGACTCACTAGGTAAGGGGGAGGAGGATGGATGAGGCAGTGACATTTTGCCTCTGATTACATTGTGAACAGATAAGTGCTTAAGGGCTATAGAATGTTATAAGCTTGTCTGAATAGGTGTGTTTTAAGAGTGCATTTAAAGATGTCCAGGTTTGGAGCATGTAGTACAGGCTGTGGAAGAGAGTTCCAGATAAGGGATGATGCTCGTGTAAAGTCCTGGATGCGAGCATGAGAAGAGGTGATCACCTTAGAGGCCAGGAGAATTTCTTGGGATGAGCGAAGGTTGCGGGAGGGACAATATCTAGAGATTAGTGAGGGGATGTATGGAGGGGACAACTCGTAAAGGGCTTTGTATGTTAGAGTCAGGAGTTTGAACTGGATCCTCTGGGTAATGGGTAGCCAGTGGAGAGAACGACACACTGGGGCTGCATCGGAAGAGCGTGTGGAAAGGTGAATGACGCGGGCAGCTGAATTTAGAAGGGGTTGGAGAGATGCTAGCCTGTTTTTTGGTAGAACGCAGAGCAGGGTGTTGCATTAGTCTAGGCGGGAGATGATTAAGGCATGTACAAGCATTTTGGTGGCCTCTTGTGTGAGGAAGGGATGGATACGGAATATAATTTTGAGCTGGAAATAGCAGGTGGTGGTTAATGAGGCAATATGAGGTTTAAAGGAGAGCTCTGAGTGAAGTATAACCCTCAAGCAGCGGGCCTTAGTGGTCGAGGTTATTGGGGTGTTGTCTACAGTTATGGTTGCAAGTGGTGGGGGTGTAGATAGCGATGGTGGAAAAATCACAATTTCCGTTTTTACTCATGATGTTTGAGGAAGCGGGAGGACATGAATGCGGAAACGGCACGTAGACAGTCGGGGACTCTGGATAATAGTGATGACAGGTCGGGAGCTGAGAGATAGATTTGGGTGTCATCCGCATGGAGGTGGTACTGGAAGACAAAATAGTTAATTAGTTGTCCCAGGCCACGAGTGTAGATTGAGAAAAGAAGTGGCCCGAGAACCGAGCCTTGAAATACACCAACATACAGTGGGCATGGGGAGGAATTGGTGTTAGAGAAGGACACAGTGTAAGAGCGTCCAGAGAGATAAGAGGAGATCCAGGAATGTGCTTGTCCCTTGATTCCTAAGGATGACCGCGTCTGGAGAAACCGGGCATGATCAACCGTGTCAAAGGCAGAGGAAAGGTCAAGGAGTATTAGAATGGAGAACTGGCCTTTGGATCTAGCTACCAGTAGGTCATTAGCAACTTTCGTGAGGACAGTTTCAGTGGAATGGTGTGTACGGAATCCAGATTGAAAGGGGTCAAGTAAGGAGTTGGTAGAGAGAAAGGCAGACAATTGTGAATGGATGTGACGTTCCAGCAGTTTAGAAGCAAAGGGGAGGAGCGAGACAGGACGGTAATTGGATAGAGAAGTTGGATCAAGAGAGGGTTTTTTGATAAGTGGTGTGATGATAGCTTGTTTGAATAAGGAAGGAAAAGTGCCAGTGGAGATAGAAAGGTTTAATGGAGTTGTTAGAGCGGGATTTAAGGAGGAGGAAAGCTGGGGGATTAGATGAGAGGGAATGGGGTCCAGGGCACAGGTAGTGAGATATGCTTTGGAGATTAGCGAGGAAAGACACTGTTCAGTGAGTGTGGTGAAAGCTGTTAGAGTGGGAGAGTGGTCTTGTGGAGCGGGGGGAAGGCAGTTAGTAGTGAGCGAGGGTGCAGGCATACAGAAGGAATTTACAGGTGATGGTTGAGCTGGTAAAAATGGTTGCGTGTTGAAGCTATTACATATTGCATCAATCTTGCTTGTTAAGTATGATGCAAAGTCATCAGCTGACAGACGTGGTAGGGGGAGGAGATGGGGGACAAAGTAGGGAGTTAAAGGTGTTGAACAATTGTTTTAGGTTGTGGGACTGTGAGGAAATGAGCGAGGAGAAATAAGACTGCTTAGCAGAGGTGAGGGCATCCCTGAGCTCCTGCATAATTTTTCATAGTGATGAAAGTCCTCTACAGCAGTTCTCTTTCTCCAGCACCTTTCTGCCACCCTGGAGTGCCTTTTCAGCTGTTTGATTGGTTCAGTGAGCCAGGGCTGCCAGTTAGTTTGCTGGGGGCGGGTGGTGGTGAGTGGAGCAGCTGAATTCATGGCAGAGGAGACTACACTAAATAAGTAACTGGATGCTGTCAGGAACCGGCACGCTTGCGTATACGGTTCCCGACTGCGGGTTTGAACAGATCAAGCGGGGAGCCGCCTTATTCAAGCTAAAAACAAGGCTGTGACCCCTCAATTGCTTCTTACTGCCACCACTAGCTGTTGCTAGACACGCCCACTCGGCTGTCGAGTGCTCAGCGCGCAATCCGCGTTTTCGTATTCGGGTCAGCTTTTCGCTTTAGGCCGAATACGGGAACGCCACACACACACACACACACACACACACACACACACACACACACACACACACACACACACACACACACACACACACACACACACACACACACACACACACACACACACACACACACACACACACACACACACACTACAGTTGTACAGTAACACGGCACAATCAGGCACTGACTTGTAATGCAAGTTACACTGTAGTGCAGCAAAACCACTAACAGTCGTTCCGAACGATACTGTTAGCCACTCTGCTGTCGAGCGCAACAGTGCCCATACACACAATGCAATTACAATCTCATGCGGTAGGGTTGCTCAAACGTAAAATCAGGCATGGACTTATACACAGTTACACTTCAGTCTCTTCTAGGCTATGAGTGTTAGTTTAGTACAGCAGAAGTCAAACTTATTAAATAACGATTTAATATTCCAGGAAAAAAGTGAAACAATGCAGAAAATAATATACAAAAGATTTACAAAAACAAAGTAAAAATTACAATGATAAAAGTTACAACGATACACACAAGACAAGTTGCAAAAATAAAAGGGAAAAACGTTACCAGCATATCGATCTGAGCGTTGTTTGCGGGAGGACGCAACTTCTGGTTAGGAACCAGATAAGTCCTAGCTAGTCCAAAGACTACCAGTTGTGACTATCCTAGCTGAGGTTTTATAGTGCGCTGGGTGGCCTGGGGCATGTAATGTTCCGTCCCCAAAACTAACGCAATTTCCCAGATTGTGACATCGAATTTCAAGGCTTTTCCTGTCACACTTCGCAGACTTCAAAGAAATCCTGTGTTTGTTCAAAATCCAATTCCCACAGGCAAACGTCTACAGTTCCACAGGTCAAGTCCATACATCAAAAGATTGTGAAGTGAGGCTGTTCAACATTCCATCAGGCTGCCATATGCAAATTTCAAACATTCCTGTGTTAGCTTCCTCAAGTGGCTGCTAATTAGCAGTTCCCTGCTACCCCAGGAACACAAGGCAAATGTAGTTTCGCAGACAATCACACCTGAGACAGCAGATCAAAGGTGACTGCTAGTGGCCTAATGAACCATTTCCTTGCCCCAGGCTAGTAATTTCAGGTAACAGCTTCCTTCTAGCAGACAATGGTAGAGTTAATCTACACATACAGGAACTCCATGACGCCAGCCTGGCATATCTACACCTTTGACATAATACACAGCAGATAGAACATTGATAGAATATGTTCCTGTATTATCCCAACATCATAACTAGCTGCTATATCATGACAGATGCTGCCTCAGGGTCAGTGTAGGTAGACAGAGTACTTAGAGGTTGCAAGGCCTCAGTCAGGGAATTCAGATCCAGGTTGCGGTAATTCCTGCACATGACCGTACGGTGTAGTGTTGGAGGAGTTGAGGGTAGAGAAGAATTGATTGAGAAGGTAAGAAGGTTGTGGTCTGAGAGGGGAAACAGAGTGTTATGGAAGCTTGAAATAGAACAGAGGCGGGTAAAGACAAGGTCAAGAGTGTGGCCGTCTTTGTGGGTGGGAGTGGAGGACCATTGGGAGAGGTCAAACGAGGAGGTGAGAGAGAGCAGTTTGGTGGATGAAGAGCAATTAGTGTCGATGGGTGTATTGAAATCTCCAATGATGATAGAGGGTATTCAGTGGAGAGGAACTGGAGAAGCCATGCTGAAAAGTGATCAATGAAAGTAGAGGGTGGACCGGGCGGGCGGTAGAAAACAGCAATCTGAATGTGGTATGGAGAGTAGAGATGGACAGCACGTCTTCAGAGAGGAGGATCCCCACCCCGCCTCCAAGTTTGTGGCCAGGTCTAGGGGCATGACTAAATTTTAGACCACCATGTGATAGAGCTGCTGGAGACACATTGTCTGATGGAGTTAGCCATGTCTCAGTGAGCCCCCAGTAAGGTGAAAGTCAATATAGGGATTTATAATCCAAGGATACATACAGGTATAATAGGGTCACATGCCATGAGAACACAAAAACATAAAGAGCCATGGGCAGATAAAACATTGAATTATCAAGTTACATTATATCACAAGGATCCACATTTTCATGATGAAATGATCCCAGCTCTGAAGTAGGATAGTACTAAATCTACATTAAAGCGAACCTGAACTCAGAACTTCCTTTCTGCTCTAAAAGATAAGCAACAGCATAATAACCTTTAAAAAAACATTTCTTTGTTATAGCCTACAGAACTGCTGCAATACATCTGCAGTGTTTCTTCTTCCCACTTTCATGGAAACAGACAAAGGGTTAACATCTTGTGTTACAAATTAGCTGAGGCTGCCCGGGCTGCTGAGAGATCAAATAACAATTGTGATTACTTGCAGCTGAGGGGTAATTAGACTTGCTCTTTACTCTAAACACAAGCAGGGTGGATTTTTCTGTATTGTCCTTGTGTCCTGTGCATGAGTTCAGGTCCACTTTAACGTTCTCTCCACTTATCCCATATAGCATGAAACTTAAGCATGGTTCAAACTGACGTTTTGCTGCCATTAAACTTGGTGTTTTAAAAGTAACATTTTTAGGGATCTACTGCTGTCCCATGCAAGTGGATGGTAGCGTTTAGTAGGAGTTTGAAAGCCTGTCAGTAGATCCCTTCGTCTCATCTTGTCTCAGAAGCAACATGCAGTTTCTAGAAGTCATTTAAAAGTCAGCAAAAGCCACTGAAAGCCAACAAAAGCCCACATCCCTGCCCTTTCCCTATACCCACATCCTTCAAAAGCCACCAAAAGCCTAAAAAATATGCAACGCTCTCTTGAAAGCCATTAACCCCCTGAACGTTATGCCGCTCAGGAGGTTTTGCAGCCTCAGAGTCCCCAGGATTAATCCAATAGATTGAATGGCTGCAAAAGGTTTAGCTCCCACTTGTCTAAGGAACATTATTCCCCTATTAACCCAGAAGTGTGTATCTGGGATAGTAAGTAGTTCTTGACCTGTAGGATTTTATCCAAAATGGCATATGATAGTCTCCACCTCTCTGCTTCAGGTAATTCATCAACTGCTTGCAGACCATCATGTGGTTAGCAGATATTTATTTTATTAGTTTTTAACTGTAGGTCCAATGATGCCATCAGTAAAATGCAGGATTATTCAGATGAAAAAAGAACATGAATTCCATTAAGTTGTTTTGATGATATATTGTCCAGACAAGAGCCCTATTGCTTTCATATGATCAAAGTGCATTAAAACCCATAGAAACCTAGCTCAGAGTAGTGAGGGGTTAAAGCAGTATGGAGACTGGGAACCTTCTTTGTGCTTTGCAGGGGCAAAGAAGTTGTGGAGCTCAAATGTATTTAAAAAAATGCAGTACCCAGTTGGTAACTGTCTGCAACCCCTTCTCCCTTCAGCACCCCCTCCCCCCATCATTAACTGCAGATTTTGAGTTTATCTCATATTGGGCCCAATCTTTCTCTCCTACCTTATCTCACCCCAACAGAATTTTTAGTAAAATTTCAAAGCCCCAAAATGTGTACAGACTTTTTATTCCACCCCCCCCCCCCACACACACACACACACACAAACACAAACGCACGCACGCAGACACAATTTATTTACAGCTCTGTATGGCTCTCTGTAGCATGTCTTCAACATTGTAGTGCCTGTTTCACCAGAGACAGAGACTTTGGTGCCCTGTGATGGTGACCTTAGGGGCACAATGTGTTTGTTAAGCAACTGCCAAGACAAATTCCTTGTAGGTGCAAGCTTACTTGGCGAAATTAAATTGATTCTGATGAGGTTGCTGACAGAGATTGCAAATATAGTGTGACTGAACTATTGGGTGAGACTGGGGCAGATGACTCGAGAACTTTTGAATGCATTGTAACTACAATAGATTGTGAGTGCAGTGTGATTGCTGGCAGAGATTAGGCTGTACACTGTGTAACTGCTAGCATGGATTTGAAGTGTACTGCGAGTGCAGACTGTAGTTAATATACTGGGATGGCCTAATGGTCAGTGGTGATTTATAATATTTCCAGTGGAGACATGTTGAGATCCCTAAGGATGTCTTAGGAAATCAAGCACTCTGATTTGAGTTGCATCTATTCCCTTGAGAACTGTATGTAAAACGATGTGGTATTAGTATTATTGATTTATAAAATGCCAACATATTCTGTGGTGCTGTGCAAAGTAAATATGTAAATAGCTTCAAAGTTTTGGTACTGAAGCTGTCAGCACAGTGTAGCAATAATAAAAAACATGGATGTTGCTTAGATAAGAAAATTATAATTTCTCTCCACATATGATAGTAATTTCTTCTATTCAGCCCATAACCTTAACCACCCCAAAAATAAAAATCAACAAAAAGCCACACCTGATGAGGAGGTCCAGTGCTTAAAGTGGAACTGAAGCTAAAAAACAAAGTGTTTCACCTACTTGGGGCTTCTGCCAGCCCCTTGCAATCGTCCTGTCCCATGCCGGTTCTCCACGATCCTCCGTTCCTCTGGCCACGCGTTACTTCACTCGTGCGTGCCGGTGCAGGATGCTATTGCGGAGGGTAACACGAACAAGGCTACGCGTGGCAGGGCTGCTCAGGAGCAGTGGCCCATAGACTTACAAGTCGAACTAAGCGAAGCTAGCTGGCGGCGGGAGAACAGAGGATCGTGGAGGACTAGTGTGGGACAGGATGGCTGCAAAAGGCTGGCAGAAGCTCCAGGTACGTGAAACTCTTTGTGTTTTATTTATTTTCAGTTCCACTTTAAATCATTATAATCAAAGTAATCTGATACCTGCATCTTAACCACTCGGCATAAAAATAAACAGGGCAGAGAGTTGCACAATTGTTGTATGATCTGCATTCTGCAATTGTTCTAAGGATGTTTTGGCATAGGTGTGTATATTGTCCCAATCAATGCACTAAAGGCAATTATATATTAGCTGCACTGCATTCAGTGTTTTGTTTCAGCAGTGCTTCTTTTTTTTATTTTCCTTACATTATAGAAAACACGTCGATGGTTTGTGGATACTATTCTTCGCTGTTTAAAATGAAGATTATGCATTTCCATATAAGATACTGGAATGCAGCTATTTCTGCATAGTAATACCGTTTGACTTCTATGTTTACTTGGTTAGAAGCCACATAAATTCAGCATCTTCTGAATTTTATGCTGAAATGGTCCTACTTTAATATACAAGAAACGTGATAGATGACTGTGGTAAACCTATGCACACTTTATGATCTGTAGATAGGTAGGAAAGAGATACATAAATATGAGGTAGATTTAATAGCACTGAATGGGATAGATCCATCCATTTATTGTAAGGAATGATTCATGACCCTGGAGCTGCTTTGACGGTTACAGTCATAAGTGGAGCAGTGAAGCAGGGGACCACAGATCATGAATACACACTGAAAAGACGTGCATTATATATTTCCTTGTATCCTTGCATTGGTGTGTGCATTCTAGCATGCAGACAAACACCATGCTGATATATTTGCTGTGAATTTTCTTTTGTGTGTGCATGTGCTTTGACCATGTGCAGCATAGATAAAAATATAGCTATGTCTTGAATCTTTAACCATTTGCAGACAATGTAACGCATTAAAGCGTCATGTTTGCCTCTATTAACGGCAACAGGACACTTTAATGAGTTACATTGTAACTCTGCCGCTGTGTGCGAGCGGGCGTGCTCCTGCCGCGCATGCACATCGTGTCCCGCGGCTTAGGGCTGGTGCACACCGAGCAGGTTTTTTCACGTTTTTTACAGCCGCTTGTGGCTGTGGATACGCTAGGGTAATGTATTTCAATGGGGTGGTTCACACCAGAGCGGGAGGCGTTTTGCTGAAACACAGCGTTTCTGCCTCCAATGTTAAGTATAGGAAAAACGCAAACCGCTCTGAAAAACGCCAGTTCAGAGCGGTTTTGCAGGCATTTTTGTTACAGAAGCTGTCCAGTAACAGCTTTACTGTAACAATATATGAAATCTACTACACCAAAAAAGCTTCCCAAAACCGCAAAACGCTAGGTGAAACGCTACAGAAAAATAAGAAAAAGTGTTTCAAAAACCGCTAGCGTTTTGCGGATCTGCTAGCAGTTTTTGGTGTGCACCAGGCCTATGTGATTGGAGCAGGGAATCACATGTTCCCTGGGACAATCAAGTGCCAGTAAGGGCCTGTACACACTGAAAAACGCAAGCAAAATCGCAAGCGCATGCGTTTTTACAGTGCATATAGTTTTAAAAACGCATGCACTTTTGCCTGCGTTTTTTGTGCGTTTGCGTTTTTCTTGTAATTGCTGATTGGCTAAAGAATCCTTTGTTTTTTTTCTAGTTTACATTTCAACAGGAATCAGGAGATTGCAGAGTCTTCTGGGATACTGACTTCTGAAAAACGCAGGCAAGCGCATGCGTTTTTAATGCGTTTTTCATGCGCTGCGCTTAAAGCGCAGCAAGCACTGCAATTGCGTTTTTCTAAAAACGCATCGCACCAGTGTGTACAAGTCATCACGATTTTCATTCTTTTTCAAAAGACCTTGCGATTTTAAAAACGCATGCGTTTTTAAAAACGCAGCGCAAGCGCAGCAGTGTGTACAGGCCCTAACAAGACAGATCATTGTTACAAGCCAGTAACCATGATCTGCCTTGTTGTGTCAGTAAACAAACTTGCTTTCTCCCTCCCAGCTCATCCATCACCTCAGACTGCTGTCAAACAGAAGACTGTGATTGTGGTAGGATTTTTCTTTTGTGAAACAAAATTTCAACCCCATACTATTAATTAACCCATTATCCTCTCCTTCTTTTACCATTTACCCATTTTCTGTTTTATTTTAGTTTTTTTTAGTACTTTTTAGTACTTTTCTTTACCTTTCTGTTCTTTTTCACCCCTCTTCTACCCTTATTCTGATATTTCTATCTGTACTTTTCTATTCTTTTCATTTTTGTAAAAAAAAAAAAAAAAATATATATATATATATATATATATATATATATATATATATTATAAATCTATATGCTTTTTTGCTGTATGAGGGCAAAGATAGCAGCTGGGTGCTCACCGTACATGCCAACCAGTGGGAAAATTGTGGTGGAACTAGCCAACCCACTCCTCCACCAAGGCTTTCATGTGTACGTGGATATTTTTTACACCAGCATTTCTTTTTTTTAATTTTTATATTCTGCAGAGACTGGTGTCTGTGGGACGGTGAGGCCAAACTGCATAGGCCTCCCACCACAGGTGGTTAATAAAAAATTAACTAAAGGGAAATCATACAGGCTAGTACACACTAGCAATTTTGATTGACCAATGATTGCTCAATTTTACCACCTCCATGTAGTATGACCATTTACCTATATAATCTGCATAGAATTGAAAATCTGTTTGGCCCTCATACTACATGGAGGTGGTAAAATTGAGCAATCATTGGTCAATCAAAATTGCTAGTGTGTACTAGCCTTAAGAAGTGGTGAGCTCCTGGCTGTAAAATATAGGGACAAGAGAGAGACGTCATGGTCCTGACATCCATTCATAATGAAGAAATGGTTCCTGTCACAACCTCCAGAGAGCAGATTGAGAAGCCAGTGGCATTGGTCGACTACACAAAAAACATGTGTGCGGTGGATCTTGTGGACCAAATGCTCTCCGACTACTTAATTTTTTTTTTATTACCCTAAATTTTCACTGGACTTTATTTTTTCCTTTCTACTTTTATTTACCACTTACTGCCCCTCAAAGGAGCTCACAGTTACCACTAGTTCATTACCACACATTACCACCTTTGTTGGGGTGTGGGAGGAAACCCAGAAGTTTGGAGGTAACCCAAAACTCCTACAACCTGCAAATAGTTTTTTCCTACTTGGACTTTCTGCTGCAAGACAAGAGTGTTAGCCACAAGACTTTAGGCCTTGTTCATATCTAGCTAGTGCAGATGGCCGTGCGATCTGAACACAACGCATACGATCGCTTGCCATCTGCGCCGCTGCTCCCTGCGCTGCTGATCCCACCCATTGACAGTGATGGGATCAGCTCTGCGCTTCCAGGCAAAATGCAGGCAGCAGTACGCAAGCGCTTCCTAGTGCATCATACTGCTGCGCAGCGCAATAGATGTGAACAGTAGAAGGGCTGTCTATGCCCTTCTGCCATTCCTGCGTTTCAGCACATCATATGTGCTTCCAAATGCACACGGAAGCGCGTATGATGGGAACCAGGCCTTACTCTGCAGACCACCCCCCCTGATTTTGACCACTGGCTTACCTTGGCGTATGACCTCTGGATTGTCTCCATCCTGCTAGACCTGCAATGGTGAGTTCAAAATGTAACAAAATAACATCTGAGTAGGTCTGGGTCTCTAGTTTTCAGAATGGTAACATTTGTGTCTTTTATTGAATGTTCTTACACTCCTGGGGCTTTGAGAAGAAAGAATTACATTGTTACATTTGGTAAAAATAGGGCCTAGAAAAATCCATTGGTGCTGTTCATGGTTAACCACTTGAGGACCAGGGGATTTTTCCCTGCACTTGGCTGCGTGGGCTCTCCAGCCCACAGCATAGATAGCGTTTGCTGCAGGGCGATCAGACTCCCCCCCCCCCTTTTTCCCCACTAGGGGGATGTCCTGCTGGGGGGTCTGAGATCGCTGCCGCTCTGTGTGGCCAAGCGGTGGGGCTAAAGCCCCCCTCCGCAGCGATATTCTGCCCTCCCTCTCCTTCCCTCCCTCCCCTCCTCGCTGTGGAGGACGGCGATCTATCCTGTACTGCCTCTGATAGGCTTCAGCCTATCAGACGGTGGTGATCCCCGGCCAATCAGAGGCCGGGGATTGCCGATCTCCTTTACGGCACTGCTACGTAAACACCGGGGATTTCTTCCCCGCGTGTTTACATTTAGCCTGCGAGCCGCGATCGGAGGCTCGCAGGCTGTTCACTGAGACACCCTCCGTGAACTGACATGGAACGGCCGCTCGAACAAGCGTTAGGCAGTCGTTAAGTGGTTAATAGTGTATTGCGTGGCCAAAAAGCAATCTGATATTGTATAGAGGGTATCATTTTAGCCGTGACAAGCACGAGAAGAGAATTTGGGGTGTTTGAGAGATTATGCATGTCATTTGAATTGTCTTTTCATGCCAAAGTGAAAAAACTGTAAAAAAAATAAATAAAAAATGCTATTTTCAAAGTTATGGTGCAATTTCAGCAAAACCGCTCAAGTCATATGTTACAAGATATGTATATCTGTGTAGGTCTGGTTCTCTAGGTTTTCTGAATGGTATCATTTATGACCTGTATTGAATGTTCTGAGACTCTAGGGGTTTTGCTAGGAAAGAATGACTGTATTGTTTCTGGTGCAAAAAATGGCCTTAAAAAATACATTGGTGCTGCTCATGATTAACAGTGTATTATGTGGCCAAAACGCTATCTGATGATGTGTATAGGGTATCATTTTAACCGTGACAAGCAAGATGAGGTAATTTGGGGTGTTTGAGAGATTATGCATGTGTCATCTGATTTTTGTTTTTTTGGCAAACTGAATGAGAAGCAATAAAATTGTTATTTCGGTATACTCTGTACCAAAATAAAATACTTGCAAAAAACACCAAAAGTTACAGAATTGAAAAGAGAATGCATAAATAGTTACCTTAGGGACTCAGCTTTTTAAATATGTATGCTATGAGGGTGTATTACTGTTATATTTGCAAATAAGGGCTTGAATTCATTGGTAGTATGCAATAAAGAAACAAAAAAACACAACATACAGTGGTGTGAAAAACTATCTGCCCCCTTCCTGATTTCTTATTCGTTTGCATGTTTGTCACACTTAAATGTTTCTGCTCATCAAAAACCGTTAACTATTAGTCAAAGATAACATAATTGAACACAAAATGCAGTTTTAAATGATGGTTTTTATTATTTAGTGAGAAAAAAAACTCCAAATCTACATGGCCCTGTGTGAAAAAGTGATTGCCCCCCTTGTTAAAAAATAACTTAACTGTGGTTTATCACACCTGAGTTCAATTTCTGTAGTCACCCCAGGCCTAATTACTGTCACACCTGTTTCAATCAAGAAATCACTTAAATAGGAGCTATCTGACACAGAGAAGTTGACCAAAAGCACCTCAAAAGCTAGACATCATGCCAAGAACCAAAGAAATTCAGAAACAAATGAGAACAAAAGTACTGTAATTGAGATTATATCAGTCTGGTAAAGGTTATAAAGCCATATCTAAAGCTTTGGGACTCCAGCGAACCACAGTGAGAGCCATTATCCACAAATGGCAAAAACATGGGACAGTGATGAACCTTCCCAGGAGTGGCCGGCCGACCAAAATTACCCCAAGAGCGCAGAGAAAACTCACCCGAGAGGCCACAAAAGACCCCAGGACAACATCTAAAGAACTGCAGGCCTCACTTGCCTCAATTAAGGTCAGTGTTCATGACTCCACCATAAGAAAGAGACTGGGCAAAAACGGCCTGCATGGCAGATATCCAAGATGCAAACCACTTTTAAGCAAAAAGAACATCAAGGCTCTTCTCAATTTTGCTAAAAAAAAAAATCTCAATGATTGCCAAGACTTTTGGGAAAATACCTTGTGGACCGACGAGACAAAAGTTGAACTTTTTGGAAGGTGCGTGTCCCGTTACATCTGGCGTAGAAGTAACACAGCATTTCAGCAAAAGAACATCATACCAACAGTAAAATATGGTGGTGGTAGTGTGATGGTCTGGGGTTGTTTTGCTGCTTCAGGACCTGGAAGGCTTGATGTGATAGATGGAACCATGAATTCTACTGTCTACCAAAAAATCCTGAAGGGGAATGTCCGGCCATCTGTTTGTCAACTCAAGCTGAAGCGATCTTGGGTGCTGCAGCAGGACAATGACCCAAAACACACCAGCAAATCCACCTCTGAATGGCTGAAGAAAAACAAAATGAAGACTTCGGAGTGGCCTAGTCAAAGTCCTGACCTGGATCCTATTGAGATGTTGTGGCATGACCTTAAAAAGGCGGTTCATGCTAGAAAACCCTCAAATAAAGCTGAATTACAACAATTCTGCAAAGATGAGTGGGCCAAAATTCCTCCAGAGCGCTGTAAAAGACTCGTTGCAAGTTATCGCAAACGCTTGATTGCAGTTATTGCTGCTAAGGGTGGCCCAACCAGTTATTAGGTTCAGGGGGCAATTTCTTTTTCACACAGGGCCATGTAGGTTTTGAGTTTTTTTTCTCACTAAATAATAAAAACCATCATTTAAAACTGCATTTTGTGTTCAATTATGTTATCTTTGACTAATAGTTAACGGTTTTTATGAGCAGAAACATTTAAGTGTGACAAACATGCAAAAGAATAAGAAATCAGGAAGGGGGCAAATAGTTTTTTACACCACTGTAGAAAAAATACACCTTTATTTCCAAATAATATATCGTCATCATACTTTGTACTATGGACATAATTTATATCTTGTGATAACCAGGACAAATAGGCAGATAAAATGTGTGGGTTTTATGCGCAGTATAGCAGTGTTTATTTTAAAACTATAGGGGATGAAATTGAAGAAATAGTGTATTTTTTCATTTTTTCCTCGTTTTTCCCTTTAAAATACATAAAAAGAAAAGTTATTACTGAAAATAAATATCACCCCCAAAAAGCCTATTTAGTGGCAAAAAACAAGGTATTGATCAATTTGCTGTGATAAGTAGTGAAAAAGTTATTGGCGAATGAAAGGGAGGAGAGCTGAAAGGTGAAAATTGCTCTGGTCCGTTAGGGTAAAAACCCTTGGGGGTGAACTGGGTTAAGTATGCTACACAGTTGTTTATATTGTAGTTTCTTAGCACTGTAGAACACAGAAAGTAAAAACCACAAAACTTTGTTAATGTGCTGTGTATTTTAGGTTTAACTCCACTTTTGCTTAGTTGCTAACGGTTTAGAAATTAATGTATGTGTGTTGTATGTGTAATGGAAGGAGAAACACAGTACCTGGCACCAAAATGCAGCAGGGCAGACACACCGGGGATGGGAATCAGAGCGTGCACATCCGAAATGTAATTGTAATCCAGTGGAGTAGAAGACAGAGATCGAGGCACCGCTTCTTTAAAATCCCTTTATTCCGGTGGGGGAAATAGCAGGTACATAGCAGTGGGGGTATCAGATGCCTGACAGCTGTTTCGCTGACTTAAACCCGCTTCTTCAGAGGCAGATTGTACAAAAGACATTCTAACAAACATTCCTTAAATACAAAGGTACAGGTTATTGCCACCTCCCACTTCCTCTCCATAGGTAGAAGACCTTATTGGACAATGGACGATACGGGTTACCTCCATGCCTCTCTATCAGGCAGTCTTCCGGCATACAGCCAATCGCTCTTAACAACCGTGACTTACCCAGAGGGCCTTCCGTCATTGGTAACCATGTCGACCATGTAGATGTGGTTCCTTCTACATAGGACAGACAACTAGAGCACTGTGTACCCGTTATATAAATATATACCCGGAATAAAGGGATTTTAAAGAAGCGGTGCCTCGATCTCTGTCTTCTACTCCACTGTGTTGTATGTATGTTGTATCAAAGTGTCATATCGTAAATATAATAAAATATTTACAAAAATGTGAGTGTACTCCCTTTTATGAGCTACTGTATGTGAGTTTCTTCAATGAAGTACTCAAACCTAAAGACAGTTTAAAGGATGTTTAAAATGTTACTTTTACTCTGTGCAGACTTCTAGGAATGCAGAGATCAAGTTACAAGTGCAGGAGCAGGACAATGGAAAGTCTGGAATCTCCTGTTTAATGAATAATATATATATATATTTTGTATTTTCATAAAGGCATGGTCCTTTTTTAGGCAGTAATAAATCATACCTGAATTCAGACTACAATGGAGCATATCCCTGTAAATTTACAGACAAATTACCATGATTAATGCAATAGAATGGTCCAAGTGACACAACTTCAGCTTTTACAGGTTTCTCAGTGCTATCTAACTGTTCTCAATGCACATAATGAAGTCTCAATACCAAGCCATTTCTATATATATTCAGTGGGAAAATTAAAACTGAGCCAGTAAAGTGGTTAGTGACTGTCCACCCTTACCTGGGAAATATCAGGTCAAGGTTGCCATAAACTGGTCGATGTGGGCATCAGATACGGTAGATCCCTCTCTGCTCATTATCTGATCAGAGACTGATCTATCTGGTTGATTCCCTCCACACACTGATTTAAAAAGGTTATTAAAAAAACAAAAAACAAAAAAAACAGTTCATGTTTGCAGATTTATTTGTGACATTGCAATGTAAGAGGTTTAAAAGTCTCTGGAGATGCTTTAGCAAATCTGTATCAGTATCAGGCATGTAACTTGGATAGCCCAGGCCCCCCAGCAGAATTTGGCAGGCCACCCCCCTCCCCTCCGTACCCCTACCAAACCACTTGTGCGTGGAACGTGCATGGACTCGTGGTTACAGCAGAAGTAAGCATGCTCACCAGCTAATTTCTAAGTATATAAAGGCCACGAATACTTGTCGCCACCTCAACCAGTGAGACTTGCCTACTGTCACATCTCCAACTGCCTCAGATTAGTTGGAGTACTGTGGGACTGGTTGCAAACATAGGAAGTGCTCCGGAATCTTGGCGGTTGCTAAGCTACAATGTGGGTATATGTGCCGATTTCACTTTCCTGCGAGACCTGGCATCTTAGCGATGGGCAAGCTACTTGAGCCCATCCCCACACTGTAGCTCAGCAACTAACAAGCTTCCTGTGCTTGTCACTAGGCGCACAGTGCTGTAATCAATCAGGGGCAGTTAGAGGCAGAGTGTGGACATCCGGGGGGGGGGGGGGGGCTCTGTGTCTACTTACAGTTGAGCTGAGTGAGCTTGCTTACTGCTGCTGCAACCCTTCATCCATTCTTCTATTATAATGATGATAGCGCTCAACAGGTCTTTCCTACATGTCACTAATATGGATCACTAAACATCAGCTTCCCACTTAATGATTATATTGCTAGAAAACTTTCAACAGTTGCCACTCATCCATGGCAGCACACATATAGGACCATGCCCCTGGGCAGCACGTGGCGTAGTGGTTAGCACTCTCGCCTTGCAACGCTGGGTCCCTGGTTCGAATCCCAGCCAGGTCAACATCTGCAAGGAGTTTGTATGTTCTCCCCGTGTCTGTGTGAGTTTCCTCCGGGCACTCCGGTTTCCTCCAACATTCACAAAAAAAACATTCAGGTAAGTTAATTGGCTTCCCCTAAATTGGCCCTAGACTATGATACATGCACTACATGATACGTACATGGGCATATGACTATGGTAAGGACTAGATTGTGAGCTTCTCCGAGGGACAGTTAGTGACAAGACAATATACTCTGTACAGCACTGCGTAATATTTCGGTGCTATACAAATACTTAGAATAAATAAATTGAAAAAAATTAGTTCCCGGCCCTCCCCCCGCGGCAGCAGGGATCATGGGGGCTGTTGTTACGCCAGTGATCAGTATATAGTCCATGATGGAGCCGTCTCTTCTACTTCTCTTCACTTCTACCTTCTGTTGCCAGAGGTCACATGCACTCTCTCTGATCTGGGTGCCTCCCTATGTAGAGTTTATGTAGATAGAAGTTCTGAAATTTAGAGCAGAGTAAATCATTCTTGCAGCAGCCTTTCTAGTAACACTACCCATTACATGCAAGCAAGGGCTGGCAAAGAATATCAGGTGATGTTGCACATCTTCAGAGGAAGTTTACAGCTTTTAGTACTTCTGGGCTACAAATGCGTGTTATTGCTTATTTTTAACTTGTCATGGTTTTAAGTTATTTGACAATCAATCAATTAAAGAGAGGGAGGAGTTAGTGCACCAATGGAGACAGAAAGCCAATAAATCATTTAGATTCCTGGTCAGTCGTTGAGATTTGAATACCACAGTCCAAGAAATCGAAGAGCCTTACTTAAACGGTCAACATATATTTTTCTGCATGAATCATGACTGCAACTACAATATAAATGCCACTCAAATGCATTCTCCCAATGCATATATAATGAAGCACAGATTGAATCAAACCCATTTTAAACAGATATTATTTTTATATAATGTTCTGCATGTTCAATTGTAATTCCATTTGAAAATGAGACTCCCTCCGTGTCCCCCACACAAGAGAGAAGCCAGTCTTTTTAATGCATAGCATCAGTGGATGAACAGAATATCTTTAAACAATCCATTATCTTTTTATTGGCTTAGACACTAATGGAAGCTTCCATGACAGCTATGTTTTACAGGCTGAATACTTTAATTAGGCTAGTTGCTGATCAGTTGTTGGAATATTGATTGTGACATTTATCAGAAAGACTGCAAATATTTTTTCTGCTTTTATGTGCATTTTTCTAATACAAATTCATCTGGTACCTTATATTCATACATAACTGATATAAATATGTGCTAAATACATTTACAGTTCTAGGTGAGGAATAGTGATAATAAACCCACAAATGAAGGCTCCTTTCAATTCACCTTTTCTTTTGTTTTTTGGTGGGTTTTCTCCTAGGTGACATTTTCACACCTTGTAAATAAAATTCATTTTAAGCCACCAGCAAACGAGAATATACTAAAAAAAAAAGAATTTTGACACTAACTTCATCTGCTTTCTGGTCATTTTTCAATTGCAAGTGATGGAAAGTTGTTTTAACTTCTTGCCGACTGATCCGCACTAAGTGGCGTGAACGCGGTGGCGGCCCCAGGACCGCTCCACGCCGATTGGCATGAACGGCCTTCTATGGGGCTAGCAGGAGAGCACGCACGCCGATGCGCGCGCATCTATCCTGGAAAGGCGGAGCTCCGCCTTCAGTCTCCTAGCGGTGATCGGCACTCGGAGATGTTAGATGGCGTAACAGGCGTCTAATATACCTCTACATCACTGCGATCTAAGGCAGCGCTGTACTGGGGACACTGCTGTCCCCCTGGGGGACACAGAAGTGATCAGTGGAGATAGGCTGAAGCCTATCACAGCCAATCGCAGTGATAGGCTGACTGGGGGAGGGAGGGAAAATTATTTTTAAAAAATTCATTTTTATCAAAAAATGTATAATATTTGTAAAAAAATTAAAATCAGGGGAGCAATCAAACCCCACCAACCGAGAGCTCAGTTGGTGGGGGAATCACTTGTGTGCTGAGTTGTGTGGCCCTGCAGCGAGCCCTTAAAACTGCAGTGGCCCAATTTATGTAAAAATGGCCTGGTCTTTAGGGGGGTTTAACACTGCGGTCCTCGGGTGGTTAAAGAGTAGTTTAAAAATAATTTCCTAGAAGAAAATTTAGGAGAAACAATGAATTGCATAAGGGCCAATGTCTTGATTTGTTGAGTAGTTATAGGACAGTTGTTGACCATATGCAAAGGGAGATGTCAGTCTACCATGTATACATTTGGCCAGTTTGCAAAACTGAGTTAATATATGTGATGATTTGCTCAGCTGCCTGTGCAGGCAGGCAGCCTTGTGACCATTGTGTAGGTTTGCATGCTGCAGGACTCTGGAAAGAAGAGCTTCTGTCAGTTTTGCAGCTTGTGCTTGCAGAGGAATTTGCATACGTTGTCATGCAAATTGCCTGGCCACATTCATTGGAGGCGTGTACTAAAAGTACTATGTCTTTCCCACAATGCTTCGCTGGTCATAAGGATTTCGTCCTATGTAACACTCCTGGTGGGGTGTCAGCCTTACTCTCTGTTTGAAGTTCAGCTTAGAGTAATTCCTGGAAACTGTGCTAGGCAGATTTCCCTAGTGCAGAAAGGATTGTTTATCTGTTTTGTTTGTCTGTTGCCATTGTCCTGTCCCAACGGTGGTCGACAGGAAATGGTTCTGATCTCTGTTCTTGGAGTATAGCTGGTGCAGCGGTTGGTACCAGCTATCTCTTCTGTTCTGCCTCTCTGGATCGCGCTAGCCACTTTTCGCTAGCGCTGTGGATCCTTCTGTTCTGTCTCCTGGGATCGCGCTAGCCACTTTTCGCTAGCGCTGTGGATCCTTCTGTTCTGTCTCCTGGGATCGCGCTAGCCACTTTTCGCTAGTGCTGTGGATCCTTCTGTTCTGCTACTCTGTACCTGGATCGCGCTAGCCACTTTTCGCTAGTGCTGTGGATCCTATCTCTCGTTTGTCCCTGTTTTTGTGTGTCTGTCTTGTCTGCTACGACCGCTTGCTGGAGGCTCGGGGAGGTAACCGTTAAGCAAGCGTTCGCGTCCTCTGTTTCATGTTTGTCTGTCGATGGTTAGTTAGGCGTGCTTGTCTCTATTGTGCTTATCACGTGGAGACCGCGCATAACCGCGTGCACTGTTGCGAATGAGTGCGGTGTTCGCGGTTAGCTGGCGTTTGTTATTTTCCGCATCTTCTCATTGTATTATTTGCTGAGCCTTTGCTACCCTCGTATTCTATTCTGATCTGCCTTGTGTCACGTCTGGCGATCGCACCTCTCGCGATCGCGTTCCTATTTCATATCTGCTGTTGTGTGTGCGTGGTCGCGGGGTGGCGACTGGATTGGCGCACACACATACAACCTGTCCCTTTGCTCGTTCTCATTCGCAATCGCCTCTCTTGCGATTGCGTTCTGCGCTTCGTACAATTCCTGTCTGGCATTTGTGGAGGTACAGAGGATTGGTTCCACTGCACTCCCCAGCGCCATCTGCCGACAGGAATTTCCCTCTACAGGTGCGCTGGTCTCGGAGAAAGTTCCACAACCGTTACAATATAAATGCGGTAAAGTACCATGGAGAAAATTAACATCGTTTTGGCTATGGCTCTTTGTTTTTGTTTCCCCATAGACGCCTATGCCACTGTGTGTCCCAAATGGATCTTCAAATCATCTTATTTTGTTCTCCAAATGTAAATGTCTCTCAATATGGATGTGTTCTGTAGATTAATTACTTTTGTTATGAAATCACAGCTGCAGCAGGTGCAAAAGCTTCAGTTTTACTGTGTACTTGGAGACAATTGTATTTATTTATTATATTTATAAAGTGCCAACATATTACACAGTGCTGGATATTAGTTAAGGTTACAGACAATATTTAGGGGTGACATACAGCAATAAGACAAGACAGGAATACATGCAAACCAGATCATGCAGCACAGTATGAGTGCAAGGTAATGTTTACTCAGTCACTGGGTGGGAGCATGGAAACTAGACAAGTCAAGTTCACTCAGATCCATAGGATGGGTGTACGTTGATGGGGGTGCTTGATCAGGTAGGAGACACAAGCAAGAGTACCCTGCCAAAAGTTTACAATCTAGAGGGAGAGGTAGGGACACGAAAGGTAGGGGACCAGAGTTCAGCTGCGGGTTTAGAGCACCAGTGAGGGGTGGTAGGCCAGAATGAAAAGGTGCGTTTTGAGGACCTTCTTGAACATGTTGAAGGAAGAAGCAACCCTAATGGGGGGAGATAGGGAGTTCCATAGTGTTGGAGCAGCTCTTGAGAAGTCCTGGAGATCTGAATGGATTGGGTGATGGGGTGTGGTCAGGCGAAGTTCATTGATGGAGCGGAGTTAGCGGCTAGGTGTGTGCTTCTGAGTAAGATCGAAAATTTAGGTTGGGCAGGTTTTGTGGACAGATTTGTAGGCCAGACACAGTATCTTGAATCTGATTCTAGACTGGATAGGAAGCCAGTGGAGGGGAGCCACTGTGGTGGAGCGATGGGAGGAGTGGATAATTCTGGCTGCCAATTTCATGACTGACTGCAGTGGGGCAATGCGGGTCATAGGGAGACCAAAAAGAAGGGCATTACAGTAGGGCATGGATGAGGAGTTTGGTGGTGACAGAGGTCAGGAAAGGGTGGATCTTGCAGATGTGGAGGTGGAAGTTGCAGGACTTTCTGAGGTTTTGGATGTGGAAGGTAAAAGAGTGCGGGGTCCAGGGTGATACCCAGACAGCGGGCTTGAGAGTTAGGGCGAATGGTAGTGTGGTTAACAGTGACATGCACATCTGTGAGGGTCAGGGATGGTCGGGGTGGGAAGATCATAAATTCTGTTTTGTCCAGGTTTAGTTTCAAGAACCTAGCGGACATCCAAAAGGAGGTGGCTGATAGACATGAGCAGACCTTGCCCATGCTAGTAGTGCATAGGTGATTTACAAGTACCACATGATCCTTCAAAACTGGGAGTACACCAGTAAGGCCTAGTGCACACCAGAGCAGTTCAGCAGAGTTTTTTGATCCGCTTGCGGATGTGGAAACGCTTGGGTAATGTATTTCAATGGGATGGTGCACACCAGAGCGGGAGGCGTTTTGCAGAAACGCATACTCCCGGGCTGCTGCAGATTTTGGATTGTGGAGGCGTTTCTGCCTCCAATGTAAAGTATAGGAAAAACGCAAACCGCTCTGAAAAACGGCAGTTCAGAGCGGTTTTGCAGGCGTTTTTGTTACAGAAGCTGTTCAGTAACAGCTTTACTGTATTAATATATGAAATCTACTACACCAAAACCGCAAAATGCTAGTTGAAACGCTACAGCAAAATAAGAAAAAACGTTTCAAAATCTGCTAGCATTTTGCGGATCTGCTAGCGGGTTTTGGTGTGCACCAGGCCTCAGTGTCAAACCTTTGGAAAAATGGATCTATAGCTAAAGCATTATCATTTAAAGCCCATCAATGTTTATATCTCCATTGATACATCAGTCAATACAGCAATTTATATTGAACAATGCATCCATGGAATATGAAATATGTATGGACTTTATATGCTTCTGTTTTGGTTGCAGATATGTTTTTTTCTACTATTACTATAATTTGACACCTAAGACACAAAGGGCCTGATCCAATTGACTTTTTCTAAGTTTACTTTTAGGTAACCTTTTACTGTTTTATTTACTGGCTTTAGCTAGGATGGTGGGTCAAAGTCAGGTGAAGAGGCCTGTCCTTGAGGCAGGGAACACACTTGGCTGTTTTCGTGCGCGTTTTCTGCACAGAAAAACTGAGAATTCATGTTAATCAATGTGCTAGTGCACACTTACTGAGTTGTTCGCGCGCAGAAAAAAAACTGACATTCTGCATCCTGATTCTGCACATTTTGGCAGTTTTCTCATTTGTAGTTTGTAGTTGCAGTTGTATCATTTACATCAGCTGCTGTGAAAAAACGCGCGCGTTTTCCTGCATGGAAACACACTTGGTGTGCAGAAAAAGTATGCAGAAAACCTCGCACGGAAAACTGAGTGTCAAGTGTGTTCCCTGCCAGAGACTTATGAGCATCAGACTGTTCAAAATGTCTTGGCATCCTGAAGCATTCAGAGTTACTTTCACTGAAACAAAGGGTCCAAGCCCAAGCCCTAAAAAACAACTCCACAGCATAATTCCTCCTTCACCAAACTTTACATTTGGCGCAGTGCAGTAAGGCAAGAGTTGTTCTCCTGGCATCTGACAATCCCAGATTTGTCCATTAGGGCCTGTACACACTGCTGCACTTTTAAAATCGCATGCAATTTTTAAATTGCAAGCCTTCATGAGAATAGAAAAAGCGCATCGCACCACTATGTACAGATCTTCACGATTTTCATTATTTTTCAAAAGACCTTGCGATTAAAAAGCGCATGCGATTTGAAAAGCGCATGCGGTGTGTACGGGCCCTTAGATTGCCAGACAAAGAAGTGAGACTTCCACAGAGTCCAGTGACAATAGGCTTTACACCACTGCATCCAACGTTTTGCATTGCATTGGCTTGGATAAAGCAGCTCTGCCATGGAAACACATTCCATGAAGCTCTCTATGTACTGTTTTTGAGCTAATCCAAAGGCCCTGGGAAATTATAAGGTCTGCAGCTATTGCAGAAAGTTGGTGACTTCTGTGCAATGTGTGCACTAACCCCATTTTGTGATTTTATGTGTACCACTTTGTAGCTGAGTTGGTGTTGTTCCAGGTGGCATCCTATCAGGGTATCCATGCTGGAATTTGCTGCACATTTGAGAGTAACCCATTGTTCTACCCAAAGTTTTATGACTCATACACACCCACAAACAATCTGTCCTACCATCTTCCAAACTTGTCTGTTGGAAGATAAGCTGGGTGTGTGTATGGCTGTTAAACAATCTGATGACCAACAGGTTGTTTGCCAGATCCAACCGGAGGATCAATCTGACTAACAATCATGTAAGTTGGAATGTG
The DNA here is from genome assembly GCF_040937935.1 of Hyperolius riggenbachi. Taxonomy (NCBI): domain Eukaryota; kingdom Metazoa; phylum Chordata; class Amphibia; order Anura; family Hyperoliidae; genus Hyperolius; species Hyperolius riggenbachi. The sequence goes on along the minus strand of NC_090652.1, from coordinate 201,441,446 downwards.
TGTACAAGTCTTTTGAACAACTTTGTTGTTTTTGAATGCAGACATGTTATGCAGTTTGTCATTTAGCTTGCATGCACAGTATTTAAGTGAGTTGGTTGTTTAGTTGGTTGGCGTGTTGTACGTGCTTGTTATGTAAACAACTTGTGCGGTTGGTCATGTTGTGCGGTTGATTGTGCATTAAATTGGACATGTGTGAGCCTTTAGAAGTAGTAGCCTGTAACCCTGGGTGCTTGATTTTATAATCCTGTGGCCCTAGAGGTAATTAAATAACTGGAATTCAATGACTTGACTGAGACTTTTTTTAAATTATTATTATTATTATTGATATATAATACACAATTGCTGACAAAATACATAAACAATATATGGCCACTTTTGTTTCCCCAAATTTTTTTGTGAGAATTTGACAGATAAGAATATTGATGAAAATATATGAGCATGAGTAAACACGTACTTTTTACACAAGTAAGAATTTTCATAAACATATTTTCATATGCCTTTTGTCCCTTACCCAGCATTGCTCAGCTTTTGCCTAATGACACATCTGTACAGCATAAAGGCCCCACAGTGTCACACGCAGGATCCAGTTTGATCCTGGTGGGTGATACAAATTGAGGGGCAGTTATGCATGTGTACCCACCTTAAAGTGGATCCGAAATGAACTTTTACTCATTACATAATTGTGTTCCTTTCCTATTGTTTATAGGACATTCCTCAAGCCAAATACGTTTTTGTTTTTGTCTTAATACTCTAAGTCCCTATAAACTAAACATGCCTCACCCACAGTTTTTCAGAGAGCCTTGGCAGTAGCAAGGACTCATGGGAGCTCAGTCTGGGCAGGAGGAGGGGGGTTGGGTTTTTTTCCATAGAAGATGCAGATAAGTTTGCCTGTTTGTAATGTTTACAAACAACATGGCTGCTGTCGTATCACAGGAAGAAATAATCATATTCTATTGAAGATGTTTGCAGCTAGATTTGCTGTGTAAACTATCTAAACTTTAGATAAGATATGTAGACAAGTTACTTGTTATAGTTAGTTTTTCATCTCAGATCCGCTTTAAGAGAAAGACGTATTTTGTAAAAGGAAATTAAAAAAATATGTGTGCTGTCACTCATAGAAAGTCCCCCAGTTAAAAAAATTTTTTTTAGTTTAGAGTAATTTAATTTGCTTTATTTCTACTTTTTAATATTTTCAAAATAAGCCATGTGATGTTCTTTTACTTTAGAAGTGACAAGACATTTTGTAAAGTTGACATAGTTCTCCTTATGCAGACAAAAATGGCACTATTGCATTGCTTTTATTCACAGCAAGTCAGTGTAGTGTAGCTTAGTATCTCTGACTGGCATCTTTTGAGCATAACTGGGAAAATCTGTCAATGAAGCTACCAGCTAAAAGAACTGGAAGTGGCTTTGTTGGGCCTTTAGGCTGATCTGCATTTGGAAGAACACTGAATTTGTATTTGTAAAAAAGGGGCTTAAGCTGTGCTGAACAATTGGCTTTGCTTGTCTGCTGTAGGCTATTTTTCCAGATGGATAGAGGTTTCTACTTGCAATGTTCAGTTCCATGCTTATACATTTGAATCATATCCATATATCCATGAATGAAAAAAATCATATTTTGTGACTCACTATGCCCACATCCAGAGTATATTAGAAATTGTATGTCAACTGCATTAACCTATCCTAGTATAGTATAGGTATACTGTTACTTTTTTTTTTTTTTAACTTTTGGAGTTTCTTTGCTGCTTAAATATGTGATTTATTAACTTGAGCATATATATTTTTTTTTTTTTGTATGCAGGGTCGTTTAGAAACAGGTATCCAACTACAAAACACCCAAGAAAATGTTTCTCAGCAAAATGGTTTACAAGACAAAAAAATGGGTAATGTTGATTGATTTATATATTTTAGAGGGACTCGAAAATATTCTTCTTGTTTTTTTCTTTCTTTATTTTTTTTTACAAAGATAAGTCTGAACTTACCAGTGAGTTTTTTTCTTTGTTGTACTAAGATTTTATTATGGCAATTTGCACATCATATGACGTAAGACACACTGGCTACTCAAGAAATCTATAGTTTTCACAGCTGTCATTCCTTATGTTTGTGTACATCTGGTGTGGCTGAATCAAGTTTGCAAGAAACATTCCCTAATCAGTTGTTAGTAGTGAGAAAAGAAAAGGGCCTAATTAAACACAGGACAAATTGTTTGATCTAAAATTAAGTCGATTATTATTATTATTGATTTATAAAGCGCCAACATATTCCGTGGCGCTGTACAAAGTGAGAAACAAACATGGGGTACATAATACAGACAATGGTGTACACTAATATACAAGATACATAATTAGTGACAAAATACAAAAAATGATACAGCATACAGAATACAAAATAAAGAACTGGTAAGAACAGTGATAAAAGTAACATGATGAATAAAATGTATAATGATTTCCAAGACACAAAAGGGGGAGAGAGCCCTGCCCTTGCGAGCTTACAATCTAAAGGGAATGGGGGGAAACAAGAGGAGGTTTAGTAGTCTATACAGCATATTCTTTGCATGGTCTATATTATTTGTTAGGATCACATTTATTTTACTGTGATTACTAAGCCCTATTTGTATATAGATAAATGTGCATAACTGCATAACACTACATATAGTATGTATTACAGTCAGAAAGAACTGTTAAATCAGAATGTGAGTGCCTTATTTCTTGCCGGGAAGCAGTTAAATCATACTGGACTTTTGAAGGGGAAAGGCGGTAGCAGCAGGCTGACTCAGAATATTTTTTTTTCTCTTTACCAAACAGTGTGGTTCTTACAGGCAGCATTTAAAACAAACTAAAGTATAGGCCAAAAAAGTCACATTTTGAAAGAATAACATTATTGCAGCTGTTTGCAAATCCTGTAGCAGCCAAAGGTCTAAAACCATCTAATGAAAATATATCAAGTTGTCACCTGGGTATTTCATTTTAGTGTCCAAAAATGTGTTCTCCGAATATTTATTATAATTGAATTATTTCTAAACCACTAACCATTGTGAGGTGTTGAAATACGCAGAACATAATTTTTTTTATCACAGATCCTTTTTTGTTTATATGTTTAATGAAATTGTTACATGGCCTTACAAGCTGAACTACTTGCAAGGAGGTTGTAATGAAAAACTTTGCACTAGCTGACTGACGAATTGTGCTAACACAAATGTTGTTATTATGGGAGATAGAAAGTGCTTTTGGGTTAGTATAGCTCAATTAGTAAGTCCTCGTATAGCACTTACCTTCTTCCCATAAGACATGTAGCTTAAAAAAAACAGATTTATTGCAATTTCTCATTATAAGCCAGTACAACTCGTGTTTTCTCTGTAATATTTTATTAATTTTTGACAAATCTGATATACTGTACATTAAGCATTAAGTTCCAGCAACAACTTGGAACTTAATGCTCTTAAAACCATGTAGATGATAGACTTAAGGAGTTATTTCCCCCCAGTTCCTTCTCCTTAACCATAAATGGATCTACAGTAACCCGAGTAGAGTCATTCAGGTTTCTTGTGTCCACAATCTCCAGCAACCTAAAATGGGACAATACTGTCACTATCATCAAGAAAGTGCCACAGAGGATGTGCCACCTATGACAGCTGAAAAAGTTTGACCTGCCACAAAAATTAATGGTGCAGTTCTACACTGTGATCATCGAATCCATCATGACATCATCTATGACAGTATGGTTCAGCTCCTGCTCAGTACTAGAAAAAAAGAAACTGCAGCGCATCATCCGAACAGTGAAGGATAATTGGCAGCTTACCTTCACTGCAGGATCTTTACTCTAGCAGGTGCAGAAAGAGAGTGACCAAGATTGCCTCGGACCCCTCTCACCCCGCTCCCTCCATCTTTCAGCTTATGCCTTCGGAGTAAGATTCCAGTCAGTCGCAACTAAAACTTCTAGGGTCAGGAACAGCTTCTTCCCTCAGGCGGTAGCCATGCTTAATGCATAACCACAATAGATCTGCTAGGACTTGAAAGCATTACCGCATAGAACTGAAAATGAACACTTACCCACCCTGTTTACTGCCACTATAACTTACATACTGTCCTTGACTTGTAATACTCTAAATATACTGCCTGCCGTTTGTTTGTCAAGAGAGAAAACTCAGCAGGCATTTTCTGTAAACAATAAACCCATGCAGACACAGGAAGAACATACAAACACTGTGCAGGTAATTATTTGGCTGGGATGTGAACCACGCCTCCTAATGCTTCCACTATCTGTTATCTGCTACCTATCAAAATAAACACTTGGGACATCTCCAGTGTCTTCTGAACTCTGCTGAACATCTCATCCTTCTCTCCTCCAACACCTTTGATGTCGCCCCTCTTTGCAAATCTCTCTGCTGGCTGTAAATTACCCAGAGGGTCCAGTTCAGACTCCAAACCCTTTTGTACAAAGCTCTCCATAAGTTGTCTCCTCTGTAGATTTCCTCATTAATTTACAGGTATCATACCACCCACAACCTTTGATCCTCACATAAAAACCTGCTGCCCTCTAGTTTGGTAACCTCCTCTCATTCTAAGTTGTCTGTGGAGCTTCACTGCCTCTTTAGGACTATCTTCTACACCTAGTCCATTATATTGCAAACCCGGAAATGGAAATAAGTGAACAAAAAAACAAAGTTCGGTCAAGCAGTGAATGTGCTTCTCCATCCAATCAGGATATACAGCACCAAAATTTTAGTTAGAAACACAAAATTAGTGTCTGTTAAGCAAATTATTTGTGCCCAAGAGCAAGCCTCAGCATCCAATGAGAACAGATCCCACCATAGGCAAAGTTAACATAAGGGGGTTGTAAGGAGGGGTTTTTCACTGCATGTTGTGTTGTCTGTGTGACAGAGACTGGGAGGGAAGTATGTGGTTCAGGGAGAGATAGCTAGCTTTTAGGTCTGTTTTACCAGCTTACAACTGTGATTTATTAGGTATATTTTATGCAGTGCAGAACAGTTATACATAGTTAAAACTGTCTGTGTGTACTTAATTACGATTTACAGCAAGGTAGTTGTAGTCCTCCAGCTTATTCACTAGCTGTATGCCGCACCTAGTACTGTGAGAAGAGCCGTGAGCTATAGGATTCATTTAGTGCAGATGTACATAGGTTAGAACTGTGTGCTTAGTTACAGCATGCTGCTGCAATCGACATTGAAGCTGCTGCAATCACACATTGCACTTGTTTTTTTAAATGCATTTTCCCCTAAAATGTTAAAATCAATTTTGTAAATAACTATAGGGTCTTTTTGAATTTTTTTTTACATATTCCATGGGTTACCCTTGATGTACATAGAGTTGATGTCATGTTTGGAGGCTTTGCCATCAATCGCCAAACACTGGGCTTAATGCACAAAAGTGTGATATTGCCATGCACAGACAGCACATGGCAATAGTACTGTTACAACCGGCAGGACGTACCATGAGTTCCACTATTAGCGTGACCCGCGGTACTCGAGTAGTGAGAGCACTGCTATGGTAACGCGTGTTACTAATGACTGTTACCATTAGTAAGGCTTATTAATGTAGCAACGGTTGTGTTACTCAAGTACCACGAGTCACGCTCATAGTGTATCTCACGGTACACACTGCTGGTAGTAACAGTATGTTCACAGCACTTTTGTGCATTAACCCCTTTGGCTCTTAACTAGCTGTACTGTACTACCAACACAGAAAACTGTAATTTCCAGGAGTTATTGCATAGTATTTTAGTATGTGTTTACTTACTGTACAAGTCCAAGTTGTGTTACACTGTCTTTATTACCTACCCAGTAAAAAAATTACCGAATATCACTGTGGATGAGTAGACTTTTGGGGACCCCCAACATTACTCAGAAGTGGAGGTGTTGTCTTATCCACTGGTGATATACCAGGAATAATATGCGCGAGGGTGCTGTATGCAGAGCTGGCATTTGAACGTGCTGCAATATAAGCATATCTATCTGTCCCCCATCTCACAACCACATTTCTATCCAGCAACTTTTGAACTGGCCACTAGAGCTCCAGGCTCACTGCGATCACATGACAGTCAGCCTGAAGCTCTAGTTGCCAGTTCAGAAGCTGCTGGGGACATGCAGGGACAGGGGCCAGAGTGAGGACAGGTAGATATATTTATGCTGCAACATGCTCCAGCGTTCACTCTGCATGAAGGCCATGGTGGCACATTGAGGGGTCACCCTTTTGGTGATAGGCTTAGGCCTATTTTTTAGTCCAAAAGTCGGGGGTGGGCTTATCAGCGGGCAGGCCTATGCATTGGTATATATGTTACCTTCACTTAATTCCATTTTAACATATTCAGGCAGATTGAAATTTTACAACCTATTAAACCATTTCTGCCGCTGGGACGTGAGCCTCATGTCCGCAGTGGCAGCTGCTACAGCCGCAGGGACACGATAGTTATGTCCCTGCAGCTTGAGGGGCTATGTGCAATCGTGCAGGCAGATGCCCGCAATTGCTATGTTGCTGGCAACAGGGGGGATGGCCCGCCGAAAATGAAAACTGTGTTCATTCTTAAATAGAGCTGCCACGCTTCTTCCCACTTGCCGATTTCCGCTGCTTACTGCCATTCTCATTCATTAATCTCCCCTCTAGACCACCGTGATCGCAGGCATCTATTGATGCCTGCTTCACTTCCCTAGTTAAAATGTAGCAACACATTACTTCCTAAAGCGTACTTATTGTACACAACGAAGGAAGTGCTGAGTGGGGAGATCTTGTGGCCAAATAGTAAAATTACACCTACTGATTTTAGGAAATACATTTTTTTAATATGTATGTCAAGAGAGCATATTAATATTAAATTATTAAATTATGGGCTAAGAATAAGTGATACATGTAAAACTGAAAAATGCACATTTATTTCCCAATAAAATATTGTCACCTTACATTATACTAGGGATATAATTTTAACGTTGCAATAACCGGGACAAATGGCAAAATAAAATGTGTTGATTTTTAATTGTGGTAGCATGTATTATTTTAAAACTATAATGGCTGAAAACTGAGGAATAATGATTTTTTTTTCATTTTTTTCTTATTATTTCCATTTTAATGCATTCAGAATAAAATACTTCTTAGCATAATGTACCACCCAAATAAAGCATAATTGGTGGCGGAACAAAATCAAGGTGATCAAGGTATAGATCATTTTGTTGTGATAAGTAGTCATAATGTTATTGGGGAATGAAAGGGAGGAGCGCAAAAATGTGAAAATTGAAAATTCCTCTTGTTCATAAGGTGAAACATACTCGCGGGCTGAAATGGTTAAGATGATCTTTCTGCATTTCATACCACTGTATATAAATGGTTTATGTTTATGTTTATGTTAAGTTTAAAGAGAATCTGTATTGTTAAAATCGCTCAAAAGTAAACATACCAGTGCGTTAGGGGACATCTCCTATTACCCTCTGACACAATTTCGCCGCTTCTCGCCGCTTTAAAAGTGGTTAAAAACAGTTTTTAAAAGTTTGTTTGTAAACAAACAAAATGGCCACCAAAACAGGAAGTAGGTTGATGTACAGTATGTCCACACATAGAAAATACATCCATACACAAGCAGGCTGTATACAGCCTTCCTTTTGAATCTCAAGAGATCATTTGTGTGTTTCTTTCCCCCATGCACTGAAGTTTCAGGCTGCTCTTTTCTTCCTGCAAACAGCTTTGCCCTTGTTTGTAATTCCTCAGTATGTGAAAGCCCAGCCAGCTCAGAGGACGATTTATCCAGCTTGTAAAAGATAAGAGAGAAGAGAGAAGCTGCTCTAATCTAAATAACACACAGGCAGTGTGCAGAGAGGGGCCTGGAAGGGGGAGTTCATAGCAGAACCACAACACTGAAGAACTTGGCAGCCTTCCAGACACAGGCCTGACAGGGGAAAGATACATTGATTTATTACAGAGACAGTGATAGTATAAAGTGCTGCAGTAAGCCAGAACACATTAGAATAGCTTTTGGAACTTGTAGGATGATAAAAAACAGGATGCAATTTTTGTTACGGAGTCTCTTTAAGTTTCTTATACTGTGCAAGAAACATTCTGAACTTTGCTGAAGGCCTGCATAAACAAGGTCTGTGAAACTGCACTCTTACTTATGAGAATTTGCCACTGATAAATAATTATTGGTTCTATTTAAATATTCATTGCTTGTTGCTGTAGATTCACAGAAATTCCTTGCATAACCTTGAAGACTGAATATTGTGACTTCAAAAATGTTTAATTTGCTGGCAACACTTTGCAAGAGGGCACATATGGATTTTTGAATTTGACTGATTGGAGAACAGCAAAGCAATTATCTGCTTGTGTAATGTTTATTGCAAACTTGCCTAAGGTTAACCTCATGAGCGTAATTTGCTTTTGAGATTTATTTAGCAACATAAACATCATGTCTGGTTTGAGGGTATTGTGCACTTGTGCAGTTTGCTTATGATGCAAATCTACTTTAATGTCACACATATGTAATGTTTTAACGTTTTCAGAATATTTATGGAAAGGTCTGTTTGTACCCCTGTCATGAAAAATATGGAGTCTACCATTGAATAGCTACCAGATTTTCTGGACTATAAGATGCTCCAAACTATAAGACACACCTAGGTTTAGGGGACAAAAACCTAAGAAAAGAAAAGAAACTAAACCTGTCCATGATGAAGGGATATCTTATGGGCTTTTTCCCCTCAATTATTATGTCCCCCTTGTGTCTTCTTTGTACGTCTTGTATCCCTCTGTGTCCTCTGTCCCCCGTGTGCTCTGTCCTACTGTGTCCCCTATTTCCTCTGCCCCCCGCATCTAAAGTCTCCATGGGTCCAGTGTCCTCCTTTGTCTAGTGTTCCCCTTCCTATGTCCCCAATGCACATATTTACCTAGCAGCCATGCCGCTCTACCTCCAACGTAAGGGAAAAGGCTTTTGGGAGGAAACTACCAATCAGGTGGCGGGCACTGCCGGCTAACCCCAACCACTCACTGCTCCCTCCACACTTTTTACTAGGAGCCGATGGTCTAAAAGGCGGAACCAGGGCTCTACCATTGTATTCTTTCAGTAGCAGGGAGTGCAATGATTGGCCCCAATGATGGAGCTTGGACCCCGCCCTCGAGACCATCAGTTCCTATTAAATCCGAGGAGGGAGCAGTGAGCGGCTGGGATTGGTGGTCTGGGGCAGCGCTCCCACATAAATGGTAGTTTTCTCCTGAAAGCCTACTTCCTTACATCGGAGGCAGAGCAGTGTGGCTGCTAGGTGAATATGTGCATTAGGACGAGGGGCAAGAGACATTGGAGTACAGGGGGGACACTGGACGAATGGAGACCCAGGACAAGGGGAGTGACACAGTGGGATGGTGGACACAGGGGGACAGACACGGAGACGGAGGACTTGAGGAAGGTCTGGATATGTATTAGTCTGGATATGTATTATTCAGTCTATAAGATGCACTGACTCCCCCCCCCCCCACACACACACACACTTTTGGGGGAGAAAAAGTGCTTCTTATAGTCCAAAAAATATGGTACTTATTTCCTGGCTGTATTGCTGATAGTTCGACTATAGTTCTTTCTAACTCACTGACCTGGAAACAAGAATGTTACTTTCCTGATCTGTATGCTTGTTTAAAGTGAGAGGTAGAGAAGGGTTGTCTGAGTAGCCTTGTATTGCAGTCAGGAAACTGGATTCTTACAGATGGAGGCAATTCTTACATTACTGTGCTGCTACCTTCATATAGGATTGCATCTGAGGAAAGGGATCTCACCCTGATGCATTAGACTTGCACCTTACATCTATATATATGTATTGCTTATAAACGAGGCATTGGATAATGTAATTGTACCAGTGTGTTAAGAATTTGTATGTAGGTGTATACCATATTTTTTGTGCAATAAAATGCACCTGACCATAAAACGCACCTAGGTTTTGAGGGCAAAAACCAGGGGAAAAAAATATGCTAAACCTGGTTCGTTCTTGGTGCAGGGGCGTCTTGTGTAGCTTTTCCACCCAAGTTGTCTCTACCCAAGCCTTGCTCCCCAGCTAAAGCAACCCCTGCTGCCCCCCCCCCCCCCACACTACAATAACCCCTACTGCTTCCCAGTTACACAACTACCCCTGCTCCCTAGATTGGAAAAAAAACATCCCTGCGGCACCCTTACACCCCCCCCCCCCCCTTCTATTCCTGTATCCCTTGGCAACTACAGACCTAAACTAAAAAAGTTGATCTATACCCCTATCCCCGTCTCTCCTGGCATCTGCAGAATAACAAAAAGTTCTTTTTTGAGGCCGCCCCTACCCCCCAAGCCTCCTGTCACTACATGTTGTGTGTGTGAGTTGGAGGGGGACACATGATGCAATCAAAAATGTACTATTCGGACCATAAGATGCACTCACTTTTTATCCCCACTTTTGGGGGAGAAAAAGTGCATCTTATGGTCTGAAAAATACTACATATACTGTGTGTGTGTGTGTGTGTGTGTGTGTGTGTGTGTGTGTGTGTGTGTGTATACACACACTGCATTCCAAATTATTATGCAAATCATATTTTTCTCCGATTTCCCTAAAAAGATGATGCAATTGGTGGCAGTCAGCATTATTTTGAGTTGTTAATTAACCATTAGCATGGTTCAAATGTTACTGAACTTTTAATAATAATGGTATGTATTTAAAAAAAAAATGCACTTTTCCAAATTATTATACACAACTGAGTTTCAAAACATTTTACAAGTAGTAAAGAGCTAAAAATGGTAATTTGTTTAATTTGCGGCATTAGGAGATCACATTTACTGAAATGAAAAGCTATTGGGCAGCACTGTGGCGTAGTGGTTAGTGCTCTCGCCTTGCAGCGCTGGGTGTACGGTTTGAATCCCAGCCAGGTCAACATCTGCAAGGAGTTTGTATGTTCTCCCCATGGCTGCGTGGGTTTCCTCCATGCACTCTGGTTTCCTCCCACATACCAAAAACATACATATAATTTAATTGGCTTCCCCGTAAAAATTGGCCCTAGACTATGATACATGCACTACACGATACATACACAGGCATATGACTATGGTAAGGACTAGATTGTGAGCCCCTTTGAGGGACAGTTAGTGACAAGACAATATACTCTGTACAGTGCTGTGTAATATGTTGGCACTATTTAAATACTTAAATAAATAAATAATCAAAAACAACTTATTTGATAGCAGCGTCACAATTCACAGTCCATTGAACTTGTTAGATTTTGGAGAGTTTCTACTTAAATTTCTTTTGCAGGATGTCAGAATAGCCTCCCAGAGCTGCTGTTTAGATGTGAACTGCTTCTCATTCTCATAGATCTTTTGCTTCAGGTTGCTCCAAAGGTTCTCAATATGACTGAGGTCAGGGGAGGATGGGGGCCACACCATGAGTTTCTCTCTATTTATGCCAATAGCAGTCAATGACGCAAAGGTAATTCTTGCAGCATGAAATGGTACATTATCATGCATGAAGATGATTTTATCAAGGAAAATACGATTCTTCTTTTTGTACCATGGAAGAAAGTGGTCAGTCAGAAACTCCACATACTTTTCAGAGGTCATTTTCACACTTTCAGGGACCCTAAGGGGGGCAAACCGCTCTCTTCCCATGATTCCAGCCCAAAACATTACTCCTCCACCTCAATCAAAGTGTGGGGATCACGCCCTACAAAGCCACTGGACCCAATAGGGCTTTGGGTGGGATTAAAGGAGCGGTCATATTTTTGAAGGAGCGAGTGTAAGTCAGCAGCGCACCCTACGCAGCACTACCGCGCGTAGCATGTGCATGGGATTTTTAACTCCTACTACTCAATTTTAGAGTGAATCAACCCCATGGAAAGATATGCAATACAATATTTACAAAAAATGTGAGAGGTGTACTCCCTTTAGTGAGATACTGTATGTCACAGTTTCTTATTTCCTATCAGCAATCTCGAGCTGCTTGCTCTTTCTTTCTTTCTCCTTTTCAGTCAGGCTGTCAGCAGGGAGGTGTGGCTTCAGCTAACCGACCAGTCACTTTTCTCTCTTAATTTCCATGTGATTAAAGATGGTGTGTTTCAGGCTGGCTGGCTGGGAACAGTCAACGCACAACAATCTCAGAACTGATGAAGCAGGTTTTGTTTTATTTTGTATAATATTTTTTTTACAATGGTTAATTTATTTAGAATAGTGTTCTTTTAAATACTTACAACCACTTGATCTGGGCCTTTAGCAGTGTATTCTAGTCCTCAGTGATTGTGGTCTGTCTTTGTGAATCTGCAGGTCTGTCTTCTTTCCGTGATAATTACCAGGGGATTACTATGTACTGTTCTTTACTTAGCATACTTACAATCCGCATGGCACCTGTGCTGCTGGCCTAGGAATTAAGAGTAACTGGGAAGCGAAAGTTAATGATCCATGCAAGATTCCAGGTGTTTGTGAACTGACAACTGTTCTTGTAAGAAGGTTAGCTTCCTCAGGTTACATGCTGATAGTGTTTTTATTATTATTATTCCATTTCTTTTCTTAAAATCATTGTATCATAATTCTATGCTAAAGTATTTTTTTACAGTAGGTGTTTGGTGAAGTGTTCGCAGGTTCAGTACCAAAGAAAACTGTAGGACTTTACTGTAGAAAGTGCTTTCTGAAGTACATCTGTTCTAATGACATTTACACCTCTTATTAAGAGAAACCTTTTCAGACTTCACCGGTGGAGTTCATGAGAACAGAAACTGCTAGGTATCATGCTGGTTATGAACAGTGAGATCAAAAGTTCTCATTCAAAGAATATATCTATATATTTTTTTTATAGTACCAACAGTTCTTTAAAAATGCCTTCTTTTTTTCCAGATACTGTATTGAAGTATTTTAGACTACATATATAATCCAGAGTGCTCCTGTGACTCCATGTCTCCATATCAGTGAATCTTCTTCCTCTGTGTAGGTTAACGCAATAAAAATTATTTTGTCAAGTTTCTCAGAGGATTACACTTTCAGTATAGGTGCCTTTTGAAGAATTGTTCTTATGTTATGCCTTATAAGAACAATGTTAAGAATTGTTCATATGAATATATATATAATGTATGTATGTATACAGTAGATATATATTTATACAGTATATATATATATATATATACAGACCACAAGTTTGGACACACCTTCTCATTCAGAGAGTTTTCTTTATTTTCATGACTATGAACAGTGTAGATTCACACTGAAGGCATCCAAACCATGAATTAACACATGTGGAAGTATAGTACATAACCATAAATTCTGAAGTAACTGAAAATATGTCATATTCTAGGTTCTTCAAAGTAGCCACCTTTTGCTTTGATTACTGCTTTGCACACTCTTGGCATTCTCTTGATGAGCTTCAAGAGGTAGTCACCTGAAATGGTCTTCCAACAGTCTTAAAGGAGTTCCCAGAGATGCTTAGCCCTTGTTGGCCCTTTTGCTTTCACTCTGTGGTCCAGCTCCCCCCAAACCACATTGATTGAGTTTAGGTATATATATATATATATATATATATATATATATATATATATATATATATATATATATATATATATATATATATATATATATATATTCAGGGTAACAGTACCCAGAGAGCTCACGGTGAACCAGAACTCCCAGGAGTGTGTAAGGAGCTATAAGAGACTGAAAGCCCTTGTGACGAATAAACATTTATTTTTCCTAATAAACTGGTTAGACCCTTATAAAATTTTCCCTGTAGCCACTATTAAAAAGTGACAGCAGATAGGAGAAAGACTTCATTTAAGAACGAGCAGGGCAGCTGGGGGTTAACACAGTTCCCCTCTTCCTGGTCAAATGCTAGCAAATGTTTCCTTACTTGTAGCTTGCAAACTACATCAAAGAGGCCAGAAGCAACTAATTCAGCCCTGGTCCCTTATCAGGTCCTGAAAGGACATAGTCCCCCTGCTGTGTGACGATGCCATCAATCTAGTTTCTGCCTGACATAAATCGTAAAGCCCAAGCTTCTGGCAGAATGGTGTCTGCAATTTTGACATTTTCACCCAGAGCAGCAGAAGGAACAGATCTTATCAAGGTTCCCTGGAAGTAACTGACCTACTGTGATCCAGGAATCCCCCAATAGCCATATTTCCTTCACATTTTCTTCATAATTCATGGCATAGCAAATCAATACGCCCATCAAATCTGCACAGGTTGTGGGTTCTGAGAGGATTCTGGACCAATCGGACTCCCAGATCTAGCGTAAGACCGGTTTAAAGTAACCCTTTAATACCCCAGGAGTCTGACCCCTCAAGTTTGATATCATTGTTATCAATAAATTCTGATCGACCTAAAAATTTTATTAGATTTAACATAACCTGTATGGTTTTGGAGATAGAATACCTATCATGATTCAGATATATTCCTGTGTCCATGAGAAGGAGCTGGCACATCTCATGTTCCAAAGAGGTGTGTGATCCTCGCCCTAACTCCCCCTTTCTATCAAACCAATCTGTTCTGTCGGACAGGTATATTTACCTGTGGGCTAAGGTATGCTTTGTGTATATAGTTTTAGAATAAAACGAATGATTTTGTCGTTCAGTATTGTGCCTGTTCTGGTCATCTGATTGTTGCTACAACAAATCTGCCCTCAGAAGAGTCAGTCATTCTACCGTATTGTTTTATTATTTGCTTCTAAATTGTGGTTTTGCTGGTTAGGTTGTAAATAACTGTTTTCTTCCTTCTAGGAATAGCTAGTGGGAGTCTCTCTCCTCCCTGAACACGAAAGAGTGGTGGCAGTGAAATTACCCGATTTCCAGCGCAAAATCAATATTTTTATTTTACCGATTGTACATACAATCGGGATTGTACATGAATGGGCACCTCCAACCAACCTTAACCGTGTACTACACACACAGTGAATCGGCCTCCAGAAGTCTCTAGTGCATGAGACCTGCATGGCAACAGTGGCCTAGTAATACGGGATTGGCGAGTGTCAAATTTCATATCGTCGGCAGCTGCACCATCAATCTTTATTGTTAGTCTGCTCACCGTACTTCCTGCGTATGCTAAAGGGAGCAGATTAGACTGGATTGGCACGCTCTGTCACATTACCTACCTTCTTCTGACGATCCAGCAACCGGTCTTTATTGTCAGTCTGCTCACCGTACTTCCTGTTAACGCTAACGGGAGCAGATTAGACGGGATTGCGGCGCTGGATTGTCACAGCCCTCTTGCTAAGATGATATGAAAAACAGAAGTTTGCCTTCTGTAATGAACGAGGCAGCTGCGGTGAATAGCACCGCCGCCGCAGCTGCCTCCGTGCCGCTGCCCGTCCTCCCGGCGTCTAGGACGCCGAGGACGGAACGTCTGTTTACTCAAAGGGTCACCGTCTCGCGCGGGGGCGCGCGCACAGACGGGACCTTTATGCTAAGAGGAGGCTCGTCAGCTGACCTGCTGGTCAGCTGACGTCAGAGGAGCCTCACGGCGCCCAGGATTGGCTGACTGCTGGTGGCGTGCCAGTGAGGTTTCCTCTGCTTCTTAAGCCTCCGGGCTTCATTCAGACACTGTCTGCTGTCGTGAATACATCCTGTGTTAGCGCTCAGACCTTAGACTAGATCCCAGATGTTGAAACCAAGGACTTCACACCTAGACTAGGATATTATTTATATTGTGATTGATATTCTGTGTTTGACTCTGGCTATACTCTGACTCTGCTCTAAGCTTGCCGATTCTGTACCTCTGCCTATCTGCCTAACGTTGCTGAACCTCTGCTCGATTACCGACTACTCCTCTGCCTTACGATTCTGCTCTGATACTGTCCTCTCTGTTGCCAACCCTTGTCTGTCTGACCTTTCTACTCACCAGTGGGCCCTCGCCACTGGTGAGGTGTTCGTTTCTCCAGCTCCTCTGATGAAGTGATTTGCTAGTGACCAATTGCTCCTGCTCCTAGGCTGCAGTACTGTCTGAATCACCTGCCCCTCAGGTTTTCATTAGTTGCAGTACTGTTTGTACCTCCTGCTCCTAGGCTGCAGTACAGTCTGAATCGCCTGCTTCTCAGGTGATCATTAGTTGCAGTACTGTCTGTACCTCCTGCTCCTCAGGCTGCAGTACCGTCTCAATCACCTGCCCCTCAGGTGATCACTATGCTGCAGTACAGACTTGATCTCCTGCACCTCAGGTGATCGTTAGGCTGCAGTGCTGTCTGAATCACCCGCTCCTCGGGAGATTCTATCTCTTCAGTTTCAGTATCTCCAGCTTGCTGGGGTTTGTACTTTATTATATGGTCAATGTGCCGATAGTACCTCACCAGCCTTTCTGGTGAGGTCTCGCTAAACTATTAAAGTTACTGTACTCTATTACATGGTCAGTGTACTGATAGTACCTCACCAGCCCCTCTGGTGAGGTCTCGCTAAACTATTAAGTTACGGTTGCACCAAGCACTACATACTCAGCTCCTTGTGCTGCTATACTGGTATTATTGGTGATTCTGCAGATCACACATAATCAGGTATAGCGTCTGCATTATTGGTGATTCTGCAGATCACCAAATATCTGAGTTTCGACACCCAACCGTTACACCTTCTTAAAACAGAAGGTATTTACAATTATTCAGGTTGGAGTGAGCTCTGAGATGTCCCCCAGTGCATCACTGCTGAATATCCAAATCATCTTGTTGATGTCCCTGAAAGCTAAACACACCTCCAGAACCGCTGGAATGCAATGTTGTGTCAGCTTGTTAATAATTTAGAGCCACACTAATCCAACATGCATACAGACTAATTCAACTAATTCAGACTGTTTGGCCATCAACAGTGCTTGGCATGGATTAATGCGGATTCGCACGCACGCACGCACACACACACTTTCTTGACTTCAAGTTCAGCACTTGTTTATTCTTATTTAATTTTCCTCAACCATTCCTAACAGAAAATACCAGATGGTGGTGTCACAGTCTACTACTATAATTATTAGTGCTGTAGTGCAGAAAGAGTGTGGGTAATCTTTCACACAGGAAATAGAAAATTGTAAGCAGTGTGTATACTAGGGTGCTGTTGCTCAGGTTACAACGATGGGCAATAATGGTTTTGCAGTTTGGAAATTTCTTAGCAATTTCTAATAACATTAGATTATTAAAACACTGGAGCATAGCTAGTGTATGTGTATAGCAAATTTGAACAAAAATAGGATTACACAATAAAAAGGGAATTAGTTTTGAATACTCACATTATTAATACTTTAATTGGTGGAAAACACTCCTTGAAGGTTTTATTGATATTGATGATCATCAGATGTATTTATGTTCTTTTCCCTGAATGCTCTACACTATACAATCGGGTTCCGTAATTGTGCACTGCTTAATCCTGAAACACCTTTGCTGAATTCAGATCACAGTGAATATATGTGTTTGTTTTGAATTTTAAGTCAAGTATATTTTGAACCGCGGCATGTCTAATGCCTGTAAATTCTGCTTTGCCAGGGTCTTTCTTGCCATCTCCATGTGTTAAATTGTGGGGGGAAAAAACTAAGTTATTTGGTTTTGTACCTTTGAATTTGCATTTATCAATTCGCTTTGGTGTATGTTTTATCAGCTTATCTTTTCACTCTTTGACACATCATCTTTCCTGAGCTGCTTGTAGTGACAAGCCTACTGATTTAAATTGTGTTCAATTTACACGCATTGCAGTGTGCTCTGGATAAATCAAATATAACATTCCGTCTCTGAAAGCATTTTAAATTCTATTTGCTGTTTCTCATGGAAGAATTACATGCTTTTAAAACACTTGATTCCACATGACCATTTTCCGTGTGTTTCATTGATGTTGGTAAAGGAAAAATTTAAACAATATAACCCCAAACCCCATCTCTTTTGTATCTGCAGATTTTATGAGGGTGATAAAGGGAACAATCTAAGCACTCAAGGCAAAATGCATTTAAACTTGTTTTGAAAATTTGTTCTAACATGTCAGTGCTACAAAAATCATTTTATAATTTAATGTTATTAAAAGAATGGTCTCTACATTCCATTCCATAGGCAGCTATAATTTTCCAGAGATAGTAAATAATTCAAAATATGCTTTTTTATTATTGCATGGCATGGATAAATATTCCTCTTGGGCAGACTAGTGCTAGACTAGTGCTAGTACCCAGAAAGGTCATGTTGACCTTAAACCACTAGGTTATTATAAGGGGCTCAAAGGCACATTCATATTTAGCATAGCTGTTTTAGTAGAGGGTGTTTTGGCCCTCCACTAAAAGCTATGCTAAATGTGAATGTGCCTTCTTGAAACAGAAGGCATTTGCAATTTTTAAGTGTTGCATCACTGCTGCATATTCAAAATGTGTCACTTTTTGTAATGGTTTCATAAAAGATAAGTGTTTGAGCTTTGAATTTATTCACTTCTGTTAGTGTAAATACCACTTGTGATTTTGAGTACAGAGAATTGACAACCAATGCTAGTGAACTCTATCACAACTTTAATACAATATTTTAGAATGTCTAACAATATATATATATATATATATATATATATATATATATATATATATATATATACTAGCAGACCCAAGCAACGGGCTCTAGGGTCTGTGTTTCTCGCCGCCATTTGTCACATGTTACTGCGCACGCGTGTACCCGCTGCACGCACACCCACCGTGCACATGGCCGCCCGGCTCCCTGGCCTCGTCCTCCTGTCTCTGTGAGGCTAGGTCCGCAAATAGCGCGGACCCAGCTACACAGAGGCAGCACATGCAGGGACACGGGTTTTATTATAGAGGAGATGTATGTATGTATGTATGTATATATATACACACACACACACACACACACACACACACACACACACACACACACACACACACACACACTGAGGTTTTCATTCATTTTTATCTGTAGAAAATGTTTGCTTGTTACTTGGTTTGTACCCATGAGGTATGAGCACATGAAAAATAAGGGGCCCTGGCTCACTTAAGTTTGGAAATTGCAAAAATCAACCTTATTGTACCATGAACAACCGATATACAATAACACACACTCTGTAACAATAAAATCACTTATAAGCAAGGCAAGGAGCGCTCCACATACAGCAAACATCACATCCCCATACAGCCTCAATCACCCATCTGCTTTAACATAACAACTCACGTGCCTGTTTAGTATTGGGAGTTTAGGTGCAGTTGCCGCTGTCATGAAGCGCGCAGTCCTAGGTGACCTTAGTTGGTTCTTTACTCCAAGATGTGATTCAGCCTCCTGTAAGTGACCACCTTGCTCATGGGCTAGTCAATCCCTTGGCTTGGGCTGTAATTGCATTTGGCAGAGGTTGCAGATTCCGAAAGCAGGCATGACAAAACTGACTAGGGAGTGCTCCCTGTTTGCCACAAGTTCAGCCCCGCCCATCGACGCATTGCGCTTCATCAGGGTATACACTGCGGGCCACGGAATGTGCATTTATACACTGAGGAACAAGCTCAAGGGGCGGGCACCTGCATCATCAGTGACCCGGAAGTTCTCACAACCACAGAGAAAACTTCAGTTTCAGCAGACGGGATGTTGCGTACACGCGTATTTTCTTCTGCATGTCATGCGTAATTTCAGGAAACACTTCCGTTTTAGTAGACTCAATGCTGTGTTTCACGCGTAAGAACTTCCGCCTGCCATGCGTATTGCCTGCACTTCACATCCACTTGCTTCCGAGAGGCTGCCCTCCCTGTAAACATACAGAGTGCACCATAGCAACCAACCCGATGATTATGCATAGTCCAACTTCACCATTGAAGGCAGGCATAAACATAAACAGACATTTCAGTATACCTTTAGGCCACACCATTTTAGCATCAGCTGTAAGCAAACATCAAGGACATGGGTGTGTGCAAAATTTTGCATTTCAATCCAACCGCACACCCCACACAAACTTTTTAGAGGAACAGTGAGAAGTCCAACTCATTATTTAGTCACAGAGGAGCCATTGCTTGTAGGGTGTATAGCCAAAAACATTCTTTTTGCAACAAGGAGCCTTTTCCTGTCTCCCTCTCTTCTGCTATTTTCCAGTTTATATATACCTTTCAATCTGAGTCCGCTGGGATCCCAGCTGTGGGCCTCACCAAAATGTTCAGCCACTGAACTCCAATAATCCCCACCTTCCCTCTTCCCAGCATGAATATACTTAGGTGTTCATCTATCCTTTTCTTCAGTCGTCGTGTACTCATTCCAATATATATCTTACCACTAGGGCAGACAAGCTGGTATAAACACCATTCAGAATTGCAATGAATGAATTTGCATATCTTCCATTGTCGAACTCCCACTGAGCCTCGGAATGTCTTTGACTAACCACACACAGCACATCCACAGCATTCATACATGCCATTGGGCAACTTCTTGTCCAACCATGTAGTTTTGACCCTCAGAATGTAATTAGAGTGGACCAGTTTATCCCTGAGACTGGGGGCTCTCCGTGCCACCCTCATTGGACACGTGCCCAAAGTCTCAGCCACTCTAGGGTCAGTCATGAGGACGGGCCAGTGTATGGAAAGTACATCTTTAACTTTATTCCAGTGGGCGCTGTACAGGGTGATGAAACAAAGAAAGTCACCACTAATGGTGTCTCTTTTCCCCGGCCCACCATCATCCAAAAGGTCTCGTTGTGGTAGTGCCACATTTCCTCCACCTCCCTTCAGAAATCATCCAGCCAGGAGCAATATCGCCGTATACACATAAACTGCCCAACAGGTGTCACATTGAGCAGACTATGCTGGTAATTGTTGGTGGCGTGGAGGAGGGTTTTACCCGCCATGGCTTTGCGGAACGTACAGGTCGCAAGGTGCTCTCCCTCCTTCCAGACCCATAGGTTCAAAATCCTTGTCAAGATGCACATATAGGTGAGATGGATGTTACGTTAAATACGATTCAGGGTAGAGATAAAACCGAAGCCACAATGCCACATTACACCATATGCTGCGAGGTGGTATACATCTTTTCTCTCCCACATGCCTAGCTGTGCCATGCCACACACCTGCCTATACAGGGAGTTGTCAAACATAAAGCAATTGTGTTTGAGAATGAACATCATTGCTGATCTGACAAATTGGTTATGCACATTTGCCTCTGGAAATGCAACCTGTAGGAAGAATTTGATGGCTGACAGGCCAACCTCATGGGGATTGATGTATACAAACTCTCAACGTCACTCCCCATGAGTATGTCATCAGGCCCTATGGTTATACCGAGTACCCTCAGGACATCGCGGGTATCCTGAATGAAAGATGGTAAAGAACTCACAATGGTTTTTAACTTCTCATCGCCCCATTTACCTAGTTTCTCTGTTGGGCCATTAATTGCGCTCTTGATGGACCTACCTGGGGTTCTGTTGAGATTTTTGTGAACCTTAGGGACTAGATAGAGGACATGGACACAGTAACATTGGACCTTCAAATACTGCCGCTCTGTTGGGGACAAAACTCCCATATCACCCTCGTCATCGACCAGACCATTAATCGCTTCCACAATACATTCATAAGGACTTGACCGTAATCGAATATATACCGGGTATATATATTCTCATCGGAAAGTTGACAATTCACTTCCTTCAAACATGCTTCTTTTGTACTTCAAATTAATTGCCTCTCTGTGTAGGGGAGAAAGAGAGGCCCTTATTAAGGGGGGGGGGGGGGGGGGGGGATGTGGTCTGGTCCCAGAGGAAAGTCAGAAAAATGTATAATGTTTCTAGTGCTAGTGTTAGGGGTCTCTCCACCCACCGTGGTAGGCTGGTCCACTACCAATCCGCCCATGGGTTTTAGTGATTTTCCCCTTTCTTGGAGGCTAGACTCTCAAAATAGGTTTTTAACTCACTTCTTTCCCTTTCTTCTTTACTTTTCTGTTTATTTTTCCTTTTTTCTGCGTTAAATTGCTTACATCGCTGTCCTCTAAAAAAAAAAAAAAAAAAAAAAAAAAAAAAAAAACTGCTTTGGCTGAGACCAATGACGCCGGGGAACCAGTGTCCTCACTTTCCTCTCCACCCGTCACCACAACTGCACTCCCTGACCTAGATCTCTTCTGCCCTAAGAGATAGAGAAAAAAAATCATCTTTGACTATTTATTTTTTGCTGCTCACTTTGATTTTCTTTTGTGTCCATTCTATTTCTCTCTTTAGCAACTCATTAAGTTTAATGCATAATGGATGCTCGACAAATAGCTCCATGGCCTCAAAACTTTTCTCATACAGAGCCTTAATTTCAATAAGTTGTAGTTCCTCTTCCTCAATAATCATATTAACCTCCTTGGCGGTAATACCGAGTTAGGGTCGGGGCGGAAAACCACAGCTAAGAGCGGTAATCCCGACCTCTGCTCGGGGTAGCCACCGGGAGGTCTGTGCAGAGTATAGCGTGCAGCGGGCGTCGGCAGCCATTCTTCTTCCTCTCCTCCGGGGCTCTGCTTCCTGCTGGTGAGATCACCGGCTGTTGTCATGACGGCGGCCAGCAATTTCACTTTAGAGTCGCAGCACCACCCGGAGGATGGAGGCATAACTGCAGCCCCAGGGAGGTGAGTGATTGCTGGGGCTGTGCAGATCTCCCTGGCAGCATTTTTTCCAGGTTTTAGGGTCTGAAAGGGTGCAAAAAATTGTACTGCTTTTAGACTCTAAAATCCGGAAAGAGTCATACTGCCAAGGGGGTTAAGGACCCTGAAGCCATGTTCCAAACGCTCAGTCTTCCACTTATGTAGGAACCTGGCTTTGTGAAGGTGCTCAGTGGGGATAACTTTCTCCCTTATGCCCCAAGGCAATACCCGGACCTCCTTATAGGCTTTTAATGTGGACACATTTCACCATCTCCTAAGATTTCTCAGGGTGAGTTTGCGATGCTGCCTACATAATTGCTTGATATCCTTTGTGGTATCAGATACTTCCTCCCTAGGGCTGCCACCTACACATGTCTTAGAAGCAGCCTGAATGTCAAGTTCGATATCATCTGAGCGGCTTAACAACAAGCGGCTTAACAAAAGATCCTCTAGAACGCCACCAGCAAAATCCCCTGCAAAATAACTGCAAAAATGCAGGAGCTTAAGCCACCTCAAACCTGGAACCAATGAGCTCATGAAAAATACCCATGAAGTTCCTACCTGCATGTTTTGTTTTTTTCCTGAATATGAATATGAATTTGTAGCAACGTGTAAGAAGATGAGCTTTATAGAATAAATGGAGTTTTTTTTGTTTTGTTTTTAAGGAAAATGGTTAATAATCACATAAAACCTGTAAAAAGGGAACGTGGATAACCACTGAGCATGATGCAGCTTTTGTACAGCGGGAAAAAAACAGCACACACGATACTAGCATTCCTCTCCTTACCTGACAGCTGTGGGAAGCTCTGTTTACTCCAGCAATGGCCAACAAACGGAAGAAAGGCCCCTCTCAGCCACACAAGCTGACTGATTTCTTCTCCCTCCCCGAGCCCGACAGTTTCCAAGAAGGTGGCACTGCCATGTGGCCCGAGCTCTGCAGCATCTGCCTCCTCGAGCCTGGCCCTCACTGCTGCTTAGTGCTCTCCATTTCCTTGATCAAACTCATTTGCAGCCATTTCCCCTTAGGATAGCGAGGGGTCAGCACCCAACACCCTCTCCAGAGCCCTGCCAAATCCAGGCCCAGGAAAGATAGACATCACACAGGGGAAGCCCCTTTGACCACTGATCCCTTTGCAAATTTCCTGGCCTCAGATAAAGCCATCTCCAAAGCATTCTTCAAGGACTTTATGGTATCAATCAGGGAAGCCCTTCAGGAAGACATTAAAGTATTATCTGGGCAGATTATTCACTCTGTATTAGCCCTGACTCAAGAGTTTCTCACATTGAAGAAAAAATACCTGATATCTGTCTAGTGCACAATGAGCTGGGTGATGTGGATTTAGATCTGGCAGAGGATGTTAAATAGCTCAAAGAAAAAAGTACAGATGCAGAAGACCAACATAGAAGTATCTGTGAATCTGTTCCTGACAATGAACTCAATAGATTTGTGGTCAAACTCCTCCAAGCACACTGCCGGACATCCCTACCCAGGAACTGGTTGTCGATCATGCACATCAGCTCCCCAATCTCATAGTCTTGCCTGATAAGCTGCCGAGAGATGTAATCACATATATCCACTTATACTATGTTGAAGAGGCTGTTCTTGCACCATCTAGAAGGGGAAGCCCCCACCTGAAGTGCATGTTAAACTATCACTGTTCGCTGACCTATCTCAGGCAACATTACAGGCTAGGAAAGTCGTAATGCCTGTCACCTCTGCTCTCCGCAACTGTAAAAATCCATATAAATGGGGCTTCCCTACTAAACTTTTGCTTCAACATAATGGCATGCTCTTTATCATCAAAATGGCCCAAGAGGACCTTGCACTGCATAAAACGTGGAACATTCCCCTTGTGAATGCTATCGCCAGGAAAGAGTTGATTCCTCAGAAGGGTGCTGATAAGCCACCTGCTGCCATGAAGTGGTTCCCGGAGACACAATTCTATTCAGCGACCAGCACTACCTGAACATTACCTGAACACCTACTTCAGATTGCTGTAGGCATTCTCACCTTTCTGTGCCTTTGTGCCCTTTAGTTGGTTCACTGAACTTTCAGCAGCATGCTGATTGTGCCCTGTTCTCCTCCATCGATCTGTGATCCCCCCTTGCCATTGAGCTTGGAGGATGGTGGGTCTCAGCCAGATTGTTCATCAGATCACCAGAGGTGGCGCTCACAGCAATGTCACATCAATATTACAGTTCAGATGCCTAAGGCAGATATAAGCAGAACGGCGCAATTCCAAATTCCACCATGACAGGGAAACCTACACCCCACAGTTTCTGTGCTTCACTGAGGATGTATACATACACCACCTATCACAGTCAATGATCAAATAAGGTGGTCCACTTCCAAACTTCACATTAAAAAGCTACATTTCGAGAGAAGCATATACACTTTACCAGTTCACCCCGAAGGGTTTTTACCCTAACGGACCAGAGCAATTTTCACCTTTCAGCGCTCCTCCCTTTCATTCACCAATAACTTTTTCACTACGTATCACAGCAAATTGATCAATACCTTGTTTTCATTGCCGCTAAATAGGCTTTTTGGAGGCGATATTTATTTTCAGTAATACCTTTTCTTTTTATGCATTTTAAAGGGAAAAACAAGGAAAAAAATTAAAAAATACACGATTTCTCCATTTTCATCCCCTATAGTTTTAAAATAAACACTGCTAATGTGCATAAAACACACACATTTTATCTGCCCATTTGTCCTGGTTATCACAATATATAAATTATGTCCCTAGTGCAAAGTATGGTGACAATATATTATTTGGAAATAAAGGTGTATTTTTCCTATGTTGTGTTTTTTGTTTTCTCATTGCATACTACCAATGAAATCAAGCCCTTATTTGCAAATATAACAGTAGTTCACCCTCATAGCATACATATTTTAAAAGCTGAGTTCCTAAGGTAACTATTTATGCATTTGGTTTTCAATTCTTTCACTTTTGGTGTTTTTTACAAGTGTTTTATTTTGGTACAGAGTATATGGAAATAACAGTTTTATTGCTTCTCATTCAGTTTGCCAAAAAACAAAAATCAAATGACATATCCATAATCTCTCAAACACCCCAAATTCTCTTCTCTTGCTTGTCACGGTTAAAATGATACCCTATACACATCATCAGATAATGTTTTGGCCAAATAATACACTGTTAATCATAAGCAGCGCCAATGTATTTTCCAAGGCCATTTTTTGCACCAGAAACAATACAGTCATTCTTTCCTAGCAAAACCCCTGGTGTCTCAGAACATTGGATGTAGGTCATAAATTATACCATTCTGAAAACTAGAGAACCAGACCTACTCAAATATACATATTTTGTAACATTTGCACTTTTGCGGTTTTGCTGAAATTGCACCGTAACTTAGAAAATTGTATTTTTTTTACAGTTTTTTATTTACTTTGGCACAAAAAAACAATTCAAATGACATATGCATAATCTCTCAAACACCCCAAATTCTCTACTCTTGCTTGTCACGGTTAAAATGATACCCTATACACATCATCAGATAGTGTTTTGGCCACATAATACACTGTTAATCATGAGCAGCGCCAATGTATTTTTTAAGGCCCTTTTTTACCAAATGCAACAATGTAATTCTTTCTTCTCAAAGCCCCAGGAGTGTAAGACCATTCAATAAAAGACACAAATGTTACCATTCTGAAAACTAGAGACTCAGGCCTACTCAGTTGCAAATAGAATAGGCCTAAATCACTATCCATAACATGAATGACAGATACATTGGAACTCACCATTGCAGGTCTAGCAGGATGGAGAAAGGCCAGAGGTCATACGCCAAGGAAAGCCAGTGGTCAGAAGATGGGGGGTGGTCTGCAGAGTAAAGTCCTGTGGCGAACACTCTCGCCTTGCAGCAGCAACTCCAAATGGGAAAAAACTATTTACAAGTTGTAGGAGTCTTGGGTTTCCTCTAAGCTTTTGGGTTTCCTCCCACACCCCCAAAAAAGGTGGTAATGTTAACTAGTGGTAATTGTGAGTTCCTTTGAGGGACAGTAAGTGGCAAATAAAAGTAGAGAGGAAAGAGTCCAGTGAAAATTTAGGGTAATGAAGAAGAAAAAAATAAAATAAAATAAAAAGTCTAATAGCTGCTGAGGGTATGGTATGCCTCAAAGCAGCCGACAACGCAGAGTCCCGGCTGTGAGGGGCACTTTGGGCAGTGGTATCTGCTGTCTTTCTGCCTCTTGTGCTTGGTGCACACCCGGCATCGCTTCTGTGGCTTCGCCTTAATTGGGTTCGGGGGGATCAGGGCAGGAAAATGTTTTCCTCTTAGGCGAACTGCTCCATCCATTTGCATTGGATTGAATTCCTCCATAAGGTTTACGCTTTCATTGATCAGCGATCTCAAAGCTTGTCGCATAAACGGGAGGTAGCTGTCACCGTGGCATTTCTTTTTATAAAGCACAAATGCGTTGTGCATGGCCATCTGCAGGAGGTAAAAAAAAATTTTTTTGTACCAGGACCTCTTTTTAAAAAAAAAAAGTAGTAGGAGAGCATTTGGTCCGCAAGATCCACCACACCCATATTTTTTGTGTAGTCGACCAATGCCATTGGCTTCTCGATCCGCTCTCTGGAGGTTGTGACAGGAACCACTTCTTCATTGTGAATTGAAGTCAGGACCATGACGTCTCTCTTGTCCCTGAATTTTATAGCCAGGAGCTCACCTCTTCTGAGACTGTGTGTTTCCCCTTTGGATAATTTTTTATTAACCACCTGTGGTGGGAGGCCTTTGCGGTTTGGCCTCACTGTCCCACAGGCACCAGTCTTTGAAAAGGGGAATGCTGGTGTAGAAGTTATCCACGTACACATGATAGCCTTGGTGGAGGAGTGGGTTGGCTAGTTCCACCACAAATTTCCCACTGGTTGGCATGTATGGTGGGCACCCAGCTGGTTGCAAATGGCTATCTTTGCCCTCATACAGAAAAAAAGAATGTGTAGCCAGTGCTGCTCTCACATAGTTTATAAAATTTTATCCCATACTTGGCAGCCTTACTTGGAATATATTGTTTTATCCCTAATCTGCCATGGAAGGGTAGGAGGAATTCATCCACTGCAACCTCTCTCTCAGGGGTGTACACCTTGCTAAATTTTGTACTGAGGTGGGT
Organism: Hyperolius riggenbachi; assembly: GCF_040937935.1. Lineage (NCBI taxonomy): Eukaryota > Metazoa > Chordata > Amphibia > Anura > Hyperoliidae > Hyperolius > Hyperolius riggenbachi. The sequence goes on along the minus strand of NC_090652.1, from coordinate 201,413,814 downwards.
GAGTATGGGCCTCAGCTTAAAAAGCTTGTCATGGGCAGGATCACCTTTGGGGACATTGTCCGAATTGTCGGCAAAGTGCAAGCACTTCATAAGAGCCTCATAGTGCTGCCTGCTCATGGAAGCTGCAAACAGGGGTGTTGCGTGCATAAAGTCCTTAGACCAGTACAGTCTTATTTCTGGCTGTTGGAGTATGCCCATGTGTAGTGTTAGGGCCAGAAACACCTTTAGCTCAGGTATGGTGGTGGGCTCCCATTTCTCAGCCAAATAGCAGGTGGGCTTCTGGGCAATATACTGCTGCGCAAACAAATTGGTTTGCTCTACAATGTGCTGCAGCAAATCATCACCCACAAAGAGCTGGAAGAAGTCAGCAGGCCCGAAGTTGTCAGTGGGCACTAATATTTTGCTTGCCCCTGTAAAAGGCGGGATGTTGGGTGCTACAAGGTTAGCGGGTGACCAGGTGCCCCGAATTATGTCCTCAGGTACCGGTGGGCGTACCTGCCTTTGCCTGGCTCCCCTTCGGCCTCTGCTGCTAGCTGCAGCAGTGCTACCCACTGAGCCCCCTGCGGTGGCATCTGAAGGGCCCTGGACAGTGATTCCCCTCTGGCCTGTGCTGCTAGCTGCAGCTGTGCTACCCACCGAGCCCCCTGCGGTGGATTCTGAAGGGCCCTGAACAGTGGACTCATCATCCCTCCTGAAGCGGCGAGACGGCTGCCCAACGCTCTCTGAACTGTCAGAATCTGACTCAGAGCTGCTGCTCGTTGGGTGCCATTCGCTCCCTGAATCGTCCCCACTGCTGCTGCTCTGCTGAAGGTAGACGGCTGCCTCCTCAACAGAATACAGTCTCCTCGCCATAGTAAGCAAAGGGGATAGATGGATAGATAGATAGATAGATAGATAGATAGATAGATAGATAGATAGATAGATAGATAGATAGATAGATAGATAGATAGATAGATGGGATGGATGGGATAGACAGACAGACAGACAGATCGATCGATCAACCAAGCGATTGATCAATAACAGAAAGATTTTTTTTTTTTTTTATGAAGATGAAAAGAAAGAATATAGATAGAAAGTATAGATAGAAATATCAGAGTAAGGGTAAAAGAGGGGTGAAAAAGTACAGAAAAGTACTAAGAAGTACTAAAAAGTACTAAAATAAAACAGAAAACCAGTAAATGGCAAAGGAGGGGGAGGATAAGGGGTTAATAAAAAAGTATGGGGATAAAATTTTATTTAAAAATATAAAAATCCTACCACAATCACAGTCTTTCTCCCCCACAGCTCCTGTCACCTCTGAATGCTGATTGACAGCAGTCTGAGGTGACAGATGAGCTGGGAGGGAGAAAGCAACTTTGTTTACTGACACTACAGGACAGATCATTGTTACTGGCTTGTAACAATGATCTGCCTTGTTACTGGCACTTGATTGGCCCAGGGACCATGTGATTCCCTGGTCCAATCACCAAGCCGCGGGACCCGACGTGCGCACACAGCAGCAGAGTTACAATGTAACTTATTAAAACGTTGCCATTAATAGCGGCGAACATGACGTTTTAATGCGTTACATTGTCCCTAAATGGTTAAGTCTCTATTTTTCACTGGATCAAACATTTTCATATTCAGCATATAATTCCTATTTTTCCTTGTCTGTGCATAAAGTTTGACCACGTAGCCAGATTGTTACTATCCCTAGTCAAACACGGTTTTGGTTCTTGATATTGTGCATTATATGCAGTAATGTTTTCCTTGTTTCCCCACCCCCTTCTCTTCCCATCCCCTCCCCTTTCCCATGCTAAGACCACTGCTGGGCTCAAGTTATATGTACAGTTTTGTTGTTTGATCATATGTACTGTTTTTTTCTCAGGATGCCTTCTTTTAGATCTATTCTGCTTGATTATTATCATAATGAGTGCCAAATGACTCTATTAATCTCAGAGGACATAACTCTGACAGGAAATGCTACCTTCTTTGGAGACTATCAAAGAAGAAAAGACGAACATATTATGTGTGGAGTCACACTTTACTGGTATATATGCTTAGATAATCCGCCACCCCTCCTTCCCATAATGCCCTTTGAATTGATTGCCTGCCATGCTTATCCTGGTGGATGGTACTCAAATTTTTTTAACGTGGTGTTTATGATTAAAGATGGCTCGAACTGTTAGCGGGCAAACTGATTTGCGCGAACATCGCAGGTTCGCATTCGCTGTGAACCGTGAACTATATGCGAGTTCGAACTGCCCCCTATACTACATCATTAGTCTAAATTTTGACCCTCTATATAACAGTCAGCAGACACATGGTAGCCAATCAGGCTGCACTCCCTCCGTAAGCCCCCCCACCTTATATAAGGCAGTTGCTTCGGCCATTATCTCACTCGGTGTGGCTGCAGTAATTAGAGAAGGGAGAGGGGTTGCTGCACGGATTAGGGAAAGCTTAGTTAGGCTGTTGTTAGGCTTGTTAGCTTGCTCCTTGCTGATACTTATTGCTAAGAAGCACCCCAAAACAGCTCTTTTGAGAGCTAATGTTCTTTTGATGTGTTTTTTTTTTGTGTGTGGCCCACTGACACTTGCATATACAGCCCTGTCAGTCGCAGGCAGCTGGCCCTTGCTAATTGCTATACTGTGCAAGGCCCAGCACATTCAGTGACTACCTTTTCACGGTACCTGTGTGTGTGTGACAGCTGCACATTTGTAATACCAGTCACTGCATACCTGTTCGTGTTTACTGCACCTGCGTGACAGCAGCATGCAGTCTTATATACCAGTCACTGCACCTGTTCACGGTACCTGTGTGTGTGACAGCTGCACATTGTATTGATACCAGTCACTGCATACCTGTTCAGTGCACCTGCGTGACAGCATGCAGTGTTATATTATATAACCGTCACTGCATACCTGTTCACGGTATCTGTGTGTCACAAGCCTTAATGGAGGAACAGGGTTTGACCACAGTTTGCAGTATACAGACACTGGAACCAGGGAATAAGGTGCAAAAATAATGATTTATTGCAAATGCAATAATGCATGCATACATACAAGCGTAAATGCAAATATACAAACATATGCACAGCACACAATATATACAAATAACCCAGGAAGCAGTGACAAATATATACAACACCTGACTATCTATCCATCTAAGTGCACAATAATCTATACAGAAAATATATTCACAATCGCAGTACAAAAGGGATTAGGCAGAATATCAGAGTCAGCAGGAGAGCAAGGTCAGCAACAGTTTATCAGAAAAGCACGGTACCAGGGATTAGAAAGAAGGAAGGTCTCAGACAGAAGTAACAGGGTTTGGCAACAGGAAGGCATAAACAGAGATCAGGGCAAGGATCAGAAACCAGGATGTCCAGAAACTCAGACCTGGGAGCTCAAAATTCTGGCAATTAGCAGGGGAAAGAAGTAGTCCTTAAATAGTCCATGTGATAGCAAACACAGGATACAGCTGGTGTTGAGAGTTCCATTAGAGGCCTCTACAGGCCAGACAAAGAACTGCAAGTTCTTACAATGCAATTAACAGGCCCCCTGCTGGTGGATGGTGGAGTTTCAGGACAATGCAAAGTCCTTAGAGCCATCTGCTAGTAGAATAATAGAAGTCCATGACAGTCCTGCTCCATGTCGCCACCAGCAGGCAGATAGCGGTAACACAAGGTTCCTGACACTGTGTGTGTGACAGCTGCACATTGTATTGATACCAGTCACTGTATACCTGTTCAGTGCACCTACGCCTCGCCTTAGCCCTTCCGGATTCACCCTCCAACAACGCCTGGCCCGGCAGGTAGCCGACTACCTGGCCTTAACTGCGGATGTAGACAATAGCGATTAACCCATGGACTACTGGGTGCGCAGGCTTGACCTGTGGCCAGAGCTGTCACAATTTGCCATTCAACTTCTGTCTTGCCCTGCCTCAAGCATCCTGTCAGAAAGGACCTTCAGCACAGCTGGAGGCATTGTCACTGAGAAGAGAAGTCGCCTAGGTCAAAAAAGTGCTCAGTACCTCACCTTTATCAAAATGAATGAGGCATGGAACCCGGAGGGCTACTGCCCGCCCGAAGACTAAGTCAGTCCCCGCACACAGCATCTCTGCCTGCATGCCATGTGACTGCTTGACCCAAGACTAAGTCGGTCTCCACACAGCCGCTTGACTGCCTTCTCCGCCACCACTAGTGTTGGGCGAACAGTGTTCGCCACTGTTCGGGTTCTGCAGAACATCACCCTGTTCGGGTGATGTTCGAGTTCGGCCGAACACCTGACGGTGCTCGGCCAAACCGTTCGGCCATATGGCCGAACTAAGAGCGCATGGCCGAACGTTCCCCGAACGTTCGGCTAGCGCTGTGATTGGCCGAACGGGTCACGTGGTTCGGACCCGAACGCGCTCTGATTGGCCGAACTGTCACGTGGTTCGGGTAAATAAATACCCGAACCACGTCATATCTCCGCCATTTGTCTGTGGGTTTAGCTTTGGGTAGGCAGGCAGGGTAGTTCGCGCTCCAGCCACGCTAGCCAGGGTCCCCCCCAGTCATTGTGTGTCGCTGCTGGGAATAGTAGTACACCGCTCGCTCAGCATTCTGTTTACTGCCACTCTGTGTACCTCGCTCAGCCACACTATATAGCATTCTGTTTACTGCCACTCTGTGTCTGCTGGGAATAGTAGTACACCGCTTGCACAGCCACACTATATAGCATTCTGTTTACTGCCACTCTGTGTACCTCGCTCAGCCACACTATATAGCATTCTGTTTACTGCCACTCTGTGTCTGCTGGGAATAGTGGTACACCGCTCGCTCAGCCACACTATATAGCATTCTGTTCACTGTTCTGTGTCTGCTTGGAATAGTGGTACACCGCTCGTTCAGCCACACTATATAGCATTCTGTGTACTGTTCTGTGTCTGCTGGGAACAGTAGTACACCGCTCGTTCAGCCACACTATATAGCATTCTGTGTACTGTTCTGTGTCTGCTGGGAACAGTAGTACACCGCTCGCTCAGCCACACTATATAGCATTCTGTTCACTGTTCTGTGTCTGCTGGGAATAGTGGTACACCGCTCGCTCAGCCACACTATATAGCATTCTGTTCACTGTTCTGTGTCTGCTGGGAATAGTGGTACACCGCTCGCTCAGCCACACTATATAGCATTCTGTTTACTGTTCTGTGTCTGCTGGGAACAGTAGTACACCGCTCGCTCAGCCAGAGTATATAGCATTGTGTTTACTGCCACTCTGTGTACACCGCTCAGCCAGACTATATACCATTGTTTACTGCCACTCTGATTCTGCTGGGAACAGTAGTACACCGCTCGCTCAGCCAGACTATATACCATTGTTTACTGACACTCTATGTACACCGCTCAGCCAGACTATATACCATTGTTTACTGCCACTCTGATTCTGCTGGGAACAGTAGTACACCGCTCGCTCAGCCAGACTATATACCATTGTTTACTGACACTCTATGTACACCGCTCAGCCAGACTATATACCATTGTTTACTGCCACTCTGATTCTGCTGGGAACAGTAGTACACCGCTCGCTCAGCCAGACTATATAGCATTGTGTTTACTGCCACTCTGTGTACACCGCTCAGCCACACTATATAGCATTGCGTACTCTGCCAGTCAGTGTGTATATTGCTGGGATCAGTAATACTCCACTCACCGTCAACCACTATATGAGCTCAACATGAGTTCCCCAGAGACCTCCGCTGTGAGCAGCACTCCCAACAACAGCAACAGCCAACGCCCCACGCAAGCTATAACATCCACCCCAGCAGCCAGTGGTCAGCAGCAGCCCTCCCCGGAGGAGAACGTTGTGTCCATCAGTCCGTCGCCAGAGCGATTAATGAGGGCTGCCATTGAGGAGATGATGGGGCCTGATGTGGAGGAGGAGGTCTGGCTCAGGCCAGCATCCCAAGTTAATGTTGAGGACGATGAGGGGTCTGTGTCTGGGGATGTTGGGGTGGCAGAGGTGGTGGGTGGGTCAGACTCAGGAGAAGAGTTGTATGATGAGGATGATGATCGGGACCATCTGTATGTGCCTCAGAGTCCGACCCCGGAAAACATGTTGTATCGTGTGTTTAGGTACTAAAATCTGCGTTCCCTCCCAGTAGTGTTGGGCGAACAGTGTTTGCCACTGTTCGGGTTCTGCAGAACATCACCCTGTTCGGGGTGACTATATAGCAGACTATATAGCATTGTGTTTAATGCCACTCTGTGTACACGGCTCAGCCACACTATATAGCATTGTGTTTACTTCCACTCTGTGTCTGCTGGGAACAGTAGTACACCGCTCACCCGCCACTGTATAGCATTGTGCTCTGTGTCACTGCTGACAATAGTGGTACACCGCTCACCCACCACTGTATAGCATTTCTGTACTGCCACTGTACTGCTGCCAGTCAGCGTGTACTTTAAGGATAAGTGAAATGAGGAAGAAATCCGGTGAAAGAGGGAGGGGCAAGGGAAGAGGTGTTTCCCCTGACGGTTCACGTACAGGCCACAGGGGAGCACCCAAGAAAACCCACTCAATACTGCCCATGTTGTCCAGGACAACAACCCTCACAGATCCAAAAGAACAGGACCAGATAATTACTTGGATGACCTCTCAAGCGTCCAGCAGTGGGTTAAGCAGCACCAGCACATCACGCACGAGGTCCGAGTCCTCAGCCAGTTAAAGTCTGGGCTTTCTTTGAAGACTGCACTGAGGATGTTACCATGGCGATTTGCAAGGTGTGCAAGACCCGCCTGAGCAGGGGGAAAAGTATTAACAACCTCTCCACCACCAGCATGAGCCGCCACATTCTATCCAAACATCCCACTCTGTGGGCAAACGCGGCAGGACAGGGTACCACCAGCAACACTGCCTCCCTTGGGTTCACCAGACTCACCACCAGACCCGCCTCAGCAGCAGCAGTAGCCCAGCCATTGCGTGGTTCACAACATTCACAAACATCAGACGATGCTGACACTGTCACTTTCCGGACTAGTGCTCTTGAGGTCTCCCAGTGTTCATCAAACACAACAACCAACAGCCCTTCGGTGTGCAGCGCTACGGTTGAGTTGTCTGTTTCTGAGATGTTTGAGCACAAGAGGAAATTGCCAGCAAATGACCCCCGGGCCGTGGCAGTAACAGCCAGCCAGCATAGCCAAGCTTCTGGCCTGCGAAATGCTGCCATATCGAGTGGTGGAGACAAACAGCTTCAAGGGCATGATGTCAGTGGCCATCCCACGTTACGTGGTTCCCAGCCGCTACCACTTTGCGCGCTCTGCAGTGCCTGAGTTGCATGAGCACGTGGTCAGCTAAATAACCCGAAGCTTGAAGAATGCCGTTGCCTGCAAGGTTCACCTCACCACTGACACCTGGACGAGTGCGTTCGGCCAGGGTCGATACATCTCCCTTACCGCGCACTGGGTGAACCTTGTGGAGCCTGGCAGCGATTCCTCACCTGCTACGGCGCGGGTGTTGCCCACGCCGCAAACAGCTGGATAACAACAGCAGCACCTACCTCTCTGACTCCTTCTCCTCCAACGCATCTCAAAGCTGTACCTCATCCGGAAATGCTAACCCAGCACCAGCAGCAGTAGGATCGTGGAAGCAGTGCAGCACAGCTGTTGGCATGCGTCAGCAAGCGTTGCTGAAGCTGATCTGCCTTGGGGATAAGCAGCACACAGGGGAGGAAATTTGGAGGGGAATAAAGGAACAGACGGATTTGTGGCTGGCACCGCTGGACCTGAAACCGGGCATGAAGCTAGACACCTGGCACGAACTGGCAATGTACGCAATAGAGGTGCTGGCTTGCCCGGCAGCCAGCGTTATGTCGGAACGCTGTTTCAGTGCTGCCGGAGGCATCATCACAGATCGGCGTATCCGCCTCTCCACAGAAAATGCAGACCGTCTGACTCAAATTAAAATGAATCAATCCTGGATTGGAAACGACTACGCAACACTCCTGGACCCCAACCAAGTAACATGACCGATGAACATCTGGGATGGTTTAGCGTTTCCGGTCCCTGTTTATTGAACCTCTCATCTGTATTACATTTATGACTGCATGGCGGCAAAAAGCATTGCTGCTATATCCGCACGCTTTTTGTCCTCATGCAAGGCCTGGGTTGTTGTGTCTCACAAAGCGTGGCCTTCTCCTCCTGCGCCTCCTCCTGTTCCATCACGTGTGCTGCTGCTGCTGCTGGGTTACCGTTGCCGCGTGGTCCCTGTTTATTGAACCTCTTATCTTTATTACATTTATGACTACATGGCGGTACAAAGCATGCTATCCGCACGCTTTTTGTCCTCAGGCAAGGCCTGGGTTGTTGTGTCTCACAAAGCGTGGCCTTCTCCTCCTGCGCCTCCTCCTGTTCCATCACGTGTGCTGCTGCTGCTGCTGCTGGGTTACCGTTGCCGCGTGGTCCCTGTTTATTGAACCTCTTATCTTTATTACATTTATGACTACATGGCGGTACAAAGCATGCTATCCGCACGCTTTTTGTCCTCATGCAAGGCCTGGGTTGTTGTGTCTCACAAAGCGTGGCCTTCTCCTCCTGCGCCTCCTCCTGTTCCATCACGTGTGCTGCTGCTGCTGCTGCTGCTGGGTTAGCGTTGCCGCGTGGTCCCTGTTTATTGAACCTCTTATCTTTATTACATTTATGACTACATGGCGGTACAAAGCATGCTATCCGCACGCTTTTTGTCCTCATGCAAGGCCTGGGTTGTTGTGTCTCACAAAGCGTGGCCTTCTCCTCCTGCGCCTCCTCCTGTTCCATCACGTGTGCTGCTGCTGCTGCTGCTGCTGGGTTAGCGTTGCCGCGTGGTCCCTGTTTATTGAACCTCTTATCTTTATTACATTTATGACTACATGGCGGTACAAAGCATGCTATCCGCACGCTTTTTGTCCTCATGCAAGGCCTGGGTTGTTGTGTCTCACAAAGCGTGGCCTTCTCCTCCTGCGCCTCCTCCTGTTCCATCACGTGTGCTGCTGCTGGGTTAGCGTTGCCGCGTGGTCCCTGTTTATTGAACCACTTATCTTTATTACATTTATGACTGCATGGTGGTACAAAGCATGCTATCCGCACGCTTCTTGTCCTCATGCAAGGCCTGGGTTGTTGTGTCTCAAAGCGTGGCCTTCTCCTCCTGCGCCACCCTCCTCCTGTTCCATCACGTGTGCTGCTGCTGGGTTAGCATTACCGGTCCCTTTTCCTGGAACCTCTTATATGTATTACATTTATGACTGCATGCCGACAAAAAGCATGTTACCTGTGCAAAGAAAACAGACATTTCCCGCATTTAAAAGACAGTTTTCCCTTTGAAACTTTAAAATCGATTTTCTCAAAAACTATAAGCTCTTTTTGCTAAATTTTTTTTTCCTCTTGTACCCACTCCCAAGGTGCACATACCCTGTAAATTTGGGGTATGTAGCATATAAGGAGGCTTTACAAAGCACAAAAGTTCGGGTCCCCATTGACTTCCATTATGTTCGGAGTTCGGGTCGAACACCCGAACATCGCGGCCATGTTCGGCCTGTTCGGCCCGAACCCGAACATCTAGATGTTCGCCCAACACTAGCCACCACCAACAGGGTCCAGGACTCCAGACGGATTCCTGAATTGCTAACAAAACCAATAACAATTTTTTCTGGTGTGTGTACATGCCTGCCTAATTTTTCTGGCTGCACTGCAGCTGCTACAACAAAATAACAGGCGTGTACATATGTCAATTTCCCTTCGTGATCGTTACTTTGCCGCAGTGAAGGGGCTTGCGTATCACAATGAAGCAATGACCGCTGGCTATATGAGTGTGTCGGGGGGGGGGGGGGGGGCACACCCAAGATAATAAGGTTGTTGCTTCATTGTTGACAGACCAAATTTGATCAGCTGGACAGTCACTGTTGTTCTATCATTGAGCTACCTCAGCCATATGGGCTTGAAAACCTCTATCGCCTGCACTCTCGCCATGGTGCGCACCAATCCAGCACGGCCGTCACTACACAAACAGCTGTTTGCTGTGCATTACACAGTGAGTTTGCCGGTCAGTGTGAAGCAAGTACACTAATTACACTACCTGACAAAGTATCCTCTCTTCGGTCTCTCATTCAGTCTACAGCACCTAAGACTTATTCAACTCCTGGAAATAGTTGCAAGAACAACCTAACACCCTGGACTGACTTCAAAAGTATTAGTGAGGAAGAGATCTCAGCCATCCTCCATCGCCTCCGCCAGACAACCCGTGACCTGGACCCTGGACCAACTAAACATATGCTGAAGTGCCCTGACCTGCTTGATCCAGCATTTCATAAAATAGTAAATTGCTCTCTGCAAGCAGGGAGGTTTCCTACCTCTCTAAAAGAAGGAATCATCAAGCCCCTTCTTAAAAAACTTTCCATGGATCCAGATGCAATGAGCAGCTACAGACCTGTCTCCAACCTCCCCTTCATAGATAAAGTTATTGAAAAGGCTGTCTATCTGCAACTTGAAACCAGGCTGTCCGTAAACAACATCCTGGACCCTCTACAATCTGGCTTTAAGAAACACCACAGCTGTGAAACAGCCCTCATCCAAGATCTGCTCATGACAAGGGACAGAGGGGAATTCTCCATCCTAATCTTGCTGATCTCTCAGCGGCTTTTGACACAGTTGACCATGAAATCCTGCTTAACAGACTGCTGGAGAACTGTGGCATCAGTGGATCAGTCCTCCAGTGGTTCAGATCATTCCTGACTGACAGAACACAGAGAGTATCCCTAGGACCCATAATGTCCAAACCTGCACCTCTAAAATTCCGAGTGCCACAAGGATCAATCCTATCCCCTCTGCTGTTTGCAGTCTACATGTTGCCACTCGGTACACTTATCCAACGACATGGCCTGACGTACCACTGCTACGCCGATGACACACAGCTATACCTGTCCTTCAAACCTGGTGGAACAGACCCTACTCCAAAAATAAGCTCTTGCTTAGCTGAGCTACAGGCATGGATGAATGATAACTGGTTGAAACTGAATGCTGACAAAACTGAGGTCCTTTTTGTCCAAAGCAAGTGCTCGCCATCAAAACAGCTCTATCCTAAAGCAACACCAATCAGGATTGGGAATTCAGACATAAATAGCTCCAACCTTGTGCGCAGCCATGGCGTACTAATCGATGGGGAATTGAGTTTCAGAAACCAAATTTCATCTGTAGTTAAATCTTCCTACTTTCATCTTAAGAATATTGCAAAGATTAAACATCTGATTCCCCCAGAGGATCTTCCAACCCTAGTTCATGCCTTTATCAGATCTACTGCAATGCCTCCCCAAAAAGGACCTGCGTCGCCTGCAATTAGTACAGATTGCTGCTGCCAGATTACTAACAAGCCAGCCTCGCCACTGTCACATTACACCGATCCTTCGCTCACTGCATTGGCTACCAGTAGAATAGAGAATATTTTTCAAGATTGGACTGCTGACATTCAAATCCCTGCACAATCTGGATAGATGAAGGACTTGCTGAAGCTGCACCACACCTCTCACAACCTCAGATCAGCAAGTTCTATAAACTTGGTCACTCCCAGAGTGCACCTCAAAAAATCTGGAGACAGAGCCTTCTGTCATGCTGCCCCTACTCTTTGGAACTCCCTGCCACATCCAGTAAAGACAGCACCATCCCTGGAGCTATTCAAATCCAGACTGAAAAGCCACCTGTTTAGCCTGGCGTTTCCGGACTTATAAAATTCTTCCTCTGTACCACGATGGTCTGAGCCATGCTTATGCGCTTTGAGTCCTACGGGAGAAAGGCGCTTTACAAATGTTGGTGGTTGTTGTTGTTGTTGATTGATGCATACACATGCAAGATGTTTTAAAGCACTTTAGGCCTCCAATTTAGCATGCAATGTGATTTCTGCCCTTAAAATGTTGCTGTGCGTCAAATCCGCCATGCCCCCCTCCAGGTGTTAGACCCCTTGAAACATCATTACCATCACTTTTGTGGCCAGCATAAATGTTTGTAATTTAGTTCGCCTCCCCATTGAAGTCTTTTGCAGTTAGCGAAGTTCGCGTGAACCTGAACTTTTGCCGAAATTCACGTTCGAGGATCACAGGATTGCAAACCTAATATCGGAGGCTCGAGCCATCTCTATTTATGATCATTAATATATATGCTCCAAATGCTAAACAAGTGGCCTTTTTTTAATGCCACCCTGAGGAAAACCTTGTCTTTCGAGCAAGGTTGCAAAATCCTCTGTGGCAATTGTGTGGTTGACCCTGGACTGGACTCCTCTGTACAGAGACGCTTACCCACCCCCTACTTTAAAGAAAGACCTTAAATCAGCAGAGCTTTACAACTTCTGGCGAATAGCTAACTACAGGCAAATACATATTTGACAATTCTAGACGAGATATGATATACAGGCAGAAGCTATTCCTTCCTCTCTACCGTATATCATATCTCGTCTACAATTGACAAGTTTGTCTTAACTTACTTTTCTTCAAGCATAGGCATTAGGTCCTGGTCTGACCATGCTCCTGTTAGCATAGTCTTACAACTCAACTCTACTTCTGGAGTGTTCAGACCATGGAGAATGAACACTTTAATTATCATCTCCCCTAACTATGCAACACAAATTAAACAAGAAATAACAAATTATTTTGACCTTAATACATCCCAGACATATCTAAACTCACAATATGGTAGGAAGTGGGGACTTTTTGTTCCAAGACAAATGGTCTTCCAGACTACATCTTACCTCATATTCCGATAGTTACAAAGCAGGCAAAAAACTAGAACCCAAAAATTAATGAGATAAAAGTCAAGCAAAAGATTACCCAACTTCCATCTCCCCAGATTAACCACTTACGTGATTACAGACAGTATATCTACGTCCTGCAGGCCTTCATTTCCTGCTCAGTGTCGTAGATATTCGTCTGTTGCGGCAAATGGCTGCCGCTCACTCCCACGCGGGTATTTGTTGCGCCCGTTAGAGGGGAAAATATTGGCGCCATACATTGCACTAGGGAAATATTTTAAGTGTTGCAATTACCGGCATAAATGGGCAAATAAAATGTGTGAGTTTTATCCACAGTAGAACATTTTATTTTAAAGCTATAATGGCCGAAAAATGAGATAATTAATTTGTTTCCATTTTTTTCTTATTATTTCCATTAAATGCATTTAGAATAAAATAATTCTTACCAAAATGTACCACCCAAAGAAAGCCTAATTAGTGGCAAAAAAAACAAGCTATAGATTGTTTCATTGTGATAAGTAGTAATAAAGATATAGGCGAATGAATGGAAGGAGCGCTGAAAGGGAAAAATTGCTTTGGTACAGAAGGGGAAAACAAAACAAAGTAGTGAAGTGGTTAAACTAATTCTTCATCACCCACAAGATAAGATATTGCTAATGCCGTTTTAACACCTGACTCAAAATACCCATTTCGCCATTAACCCATCATCATTTGGATATAAGGAACTGGAAGTCCTTATGAGTTTACCTTATCCTACCAACAACTCCTTCTGTACGGTTTATGTGCTTGCATCTCACTATCCATCGCTCCAGCAATCTCTCTTGGTGCAATACTGTTTATTCTCCTTTATTTATTGTTTGATTTGTGATGAGTCCAGTATTATGCACGTTTTAATATGCATGACTTGTACAAATCTCATTGGACCATCTGGTCCCTTTCTTCTCTCCTTTGCGATGTCAACTTGTATTTACAACTAACCTCTACACCCTTGTTTTCTTGGTATTCTATATGACAAATTCAACAACAAATGTATTGAGAAGATAAAAACTATTTAAAAAAAAACGTTTAACTTATATTTAAGAAATAGCAATGAAAATAAAGAAAACATCCATCATTTACGTCACTGTTAGAAGCTTGATATCCCTGTACGTGTGATTTTTGTCTGGTTCACAGTACAATCAACATGGATACATGAACCCACAGTTGCCTCATGATGCAAAGTGAATGATTGCACTTGTCCATTCTGGGGTTTAATCATTCAGGTTCGGATTCTGTGACTTTAGACAAGTTTTAAATGTTGAAGTTTTGTTTCCTATGGGTGGTTTAGGATAAAAGTTACAGACTACCCAGCAAGCTCATGGTGAACCAGAACACATTGGAGTGTGTAAGGGGCTACAATGGACCAAAAAGCCCTCTTACTAAAATGCAATAGGATAAAAGTTTTAATTGACCTACATGATTCAGGTGCACTGTTTCTTTTGACCAGGATTCTAATCTCTGTAATTACCACAGTCATCTTGCCTATGACCACCATTCCTTTCCAGTCACTATTGAGTGCTTTTTGAACTAAATGATAAATAAATCATGTGATGTTTTTCAAAAGAAGATCAATAACATTGTGTTTCTGATTTTGTTTTCACAGTTTTAGCCATTAATGATCAAAGTTTGGAAGAAGATATTCCTCCCCCTTTGCCACCACATCCGAAAGAACATATCCTTGTGGAACACTCAAAATCTAGGTATGTATTTTATGTATGGATAGGTTTAATACAAGTTTAAGTGAATATATTAGATTGCCACTGTAAACAACATGAGAATATTTGTAAAACCATAACCAAGGTTTTTTTTTGTTTTTTATATTGCTATAATGATATTCAATATTGGAAGACTTTAGGAGAGAATACCCTTTTCTTGTTTTTTATTATTCTTGTACAGGACACAGTGATTGGAATAAACATAGCAAGAAGACACGTCACCACCACCAGTCATCCAGAAATGACCACAAAAAAGGATGTTGTAGTTTGCATAGAGGGTAATGGGATGGGACACTGGACAGGCATGTCATCAGCTGTCAAACCCATTACGCTCTATGCACCAATCATCCAGAAGTGACCACTTTTTGTGGTCACTTCTGGATAATTGGTGGTTTATATGAGTTCTCACATTATGTAATTTCAGTTTGTTTTGTAGATTCTTGCTTTGAGCAGGCTTTGCTTTGAAAAAGGGACCCTGTCCTGAAACGTTAGCTTTATTAAAAAGGAGCTGTCAGCCATACTATCTCAGAAAAAAGCACATATATAAGTAAATAAATACTTGCTCTATTTATATAACATGTATTGCACTGTCCACATTTTGATTGTAGTGATTTTTCTACAGTAAAAAAGAGAACATCCTTCTTAGCATTTCCCATTTTAAGTGTGGCTATTTTGAAGCCAATTCTGATGTAATTTCTTCCCTTAGTCTCCTCTGCCTGATTTGCCCGCCCTTCACTATAGAAAGTGCATTGTCTCAGCATGAGAAATATTGGCCAATCAAAAAGGAACAGAGGTGTGGGAAGGGAAAAGAAGAGGGAAATAGGCTTCAGCCAATCAGGCTGCATTAGTTAAGTCTGAGGGGACGTACAGAAGCAAAAAAGGACAACCCAGCATGCCCTGCAACTTCCTTTTTGTGTACAAAATAAGAGTCTGGTAAACTGGGGAATGATCGTTTATCAACTAGAAAAGTAATAGAGATTTGAACTAGCAATAAAGATTGTTATAGGAAGTGCCAGCTTTCTCTTTTGACTATGTACGGCAGGAGGCATCATCCTCCTTGTAGCTGTAGCACTCTTGCTTCTAATGACAGCAGCTGATCCAATTGTGATTGTTACATCACCACCAGTCACTGCCAGATGAATCAGTTGCAAATCGTTTCAGTAGAGCAGTATCACTTGGACGTCTTTAACCACTTGAGCCTAACTGGACAAAATTTTTCGTCCAGTTAGGCTGCGCGCACTCCCGCGGGCCGCCCCGTGCGTGCTCCCGCCGCCGGCCGTTAGCCCAGCGATCAGCGAAAGGGAATATAGATCCCTTTCATTGATCGGACCCCCCCGGAGAAAAGCCGACAGCGTCTCTTCAGACGCTGTGACTTTTCTAAACTAAAAAAGTTCCTGGTCTTCTTTCTTCTTCCTGGGAGCGAGATCGATCGCTCCCAGGACTTTTTGACTGTGGCCAGCTTGTGGCCAAATAGTAAAACTACACCCCAAACCACATTTTATTAAATAAATACATGTTTAAACATTTAAAATCCCCTGTTTACCTCCCACACCAAAAAATACCCACATAAAAGTTTTAATAAAAAATAAAATAAAAAATTACAATAATAATAAAAAAACAAAAACAAAAACATAAATAGTTACCTAAGGGTCTGAACTTTTTAAATATTCATGTCAAAGGAGTATATCAATATAATTTATTAAATTATGGCCTTCTAAATAGTGATGGATGCAAATTGAAAAAATGCACCTTTATTTCCAAATTAAATATCGGTGCCATACATTGTGATAGGGACATAATTTAAAAAATTTACCCGGGAGAAATTGGTAAATAAAGTACATAGGTTTTAATTATGGTGGCATGTATTAATTTCAAACTATAATGGCCAAAAGCTGAGCAATAATGATTTTTTTCCATTTCTTTCTTAATATTCCTGTTAAAATGGATGTAGAATAAATTAATTCTCAGCAAAATGTATCACCCACAGAAAGCCTAATTGGTGGCGGAAAAAAACAAGATATAGATCAATTCATTGTGATGAGTAGTGATAAAGTTATTGGAAAATGAATGGGAGGTGAAAAAAATCTCAGCCCTGTAGGCTGAAGTGGTTAAAGGACTTAAGAGGCCAGTTTAAAAAAAAAAAAAAAAGTTAGATACCTGCATCCGTTTGTAAGGCACGTAACAGGCTGTTTCCTCTAGCGTGGATCGGGGGGTTGGCCTTAGAGCTGTGCTGCCGCACTCGCGGCTATGTGCGGACTGCGCAGCCACGGCCAGCTCCGGCGGCCATCTTTCTGCAAGCTGGAGAGCCTGACCCGGGCAGTGCGGTCGGGGGCGGTTCAAGGGGTTACTGAGTGGCGGGGACCCGGCGAAACGGCACGGAGGGCGCGGACGGCGTCCTCCATGCCTTACAAATGGATGCAGGTATCTAACTTTTTTTTTTTTTTAACTGGCCTCGTAAGTCCTTTAAATGACCTAGAGATAACAACGAATACACAGCTAGCTTACGGTGACCCAGAACCACTAGGAAAGTATAAGGGTCTAAAAGAGACTGAAAAGCCATCTTACTAAAAGCAACACCGAGCGATACTGCTCCACTGAAGACATTTTCAACTGATGAATATTGGCAAAATGCATTTTGCATGTTAATAAACGTAAGTTTGTTACAATCAGTGTTTACAGTTCTCCCTTCACCGCATCACTTCCTTATGGTGCCTCTTCATCTGACTTGTTTTTTGTTTTCTTAATTTTTCTTCTTACTCAATCACTTACTTCCCACCACTCTGCATTTGTTGTAAACAGAAATAATGTATGCACAATGTGAGCTTTGTAACTATTATATTATGCTATATCGTTCCCTGTTATTCACAATTGTTGCATCAATAAAAAGATGTTTAAAAAAAAAAAAAAAACTAACATCCTTCACATACAATAAGAACATTCATCACCTGACACATATTTAATTGAGCAGACTTACCTGAGGTCATCTGCAGGGCCATCTCCCCCAAAACTAATTGTAACATTTGCGGAATCGTTTTCGTGGTCAGCGCACAAGATGCGCACTGACACAGCGAAAACCCTCCACAAGCGTATAATTAGGTGAACCCAGGCTAGGTGCAAGGCACCAGCAGAGGGCAATTCTCACCGGCAGATGGCGCTGTGGAGTGCAGACGAGCACAGCCTTTGCACAGCCACAAATGCCAGATGGGAATTATTCAGATCTAAGACAATGCGGGGCTGAACAGCCCTTAAAGAGAAAGAGCACAGATACAGGATGAATGTATGTTCACCAATCTAGTCGCGACCCTGCAATGGTGAACACACATCAGCAGAAACAAAAGCAAGAACGTGATCGCGGGAAAGGCGATCGCCAGAAGTGACACAAGACAGATCAGAACAGAACACAAGAGTAGCATAGGCACAGCAAACGACAATGAGAAAATAACGAAAACAACAAACGCTAACTAAACGCGAACACCGCACTCATTCGCAACAGCGAACGCGTTTACAGCGCGATCTCCGCACGTTAAGCGCAACAGAGACAAGCGCGCCTAACTAACCACCGACAAACAAACACGAAACAGAGAACGCGAGCACTTGCTTAACGGTTACCTCACCGAGCCTACAGCAAGCGTTCGTATCAGACAAGACAGACAAACGGAAAACAGGACTAAGAGAGGAGAGATCCACCGCTCTTTCTGTCAGAGCGAGTGCGATCCGGGTTCAGGAACAGGCTAGGGAAGATCCACTGCTCTTTCCGCCAGAGCGAGTGCGATCCGGGTACAGGAACACAGATCAGAAGGATCCACAGCCGCCACCGCCAGGGGCTAGTGCGATCCAAGCAAGACAGGCAGATGAGAAAGCCGGTAGCAACCGCTGCTCCAGCTTACACTCCAAGAACATAGATCAGAAGGATCCACAGCCACTACCGCTAGAGACTAGTGCGATCCAAACACGACAGACAGATGAGGTAGCCGGTAGCAACCGCTGCTCCAGCTTACACTCCAAGAACATAGATCAGAAGGATCCACAGCCACTACCGCTAGAGGCTAGTGCAATCCAAACAAGACAGACAGATGAACAGAAGGGGCTACCAGTAGCAACCGCTGCTCTGGTTAGCACCCCAGACAGACAGAACGATTTCCTGACAACCACCATTGGCGACAGGACAATCGCAACAGAGAGGCAATACAGACAAAACAGATTGCAACCTAACTGCACTAGGGAAGCTGCCTAGTGCAGTCCCAAGAATTACTCTAAGATAACTTTAACAAGCAATAAAAGCTGACACTCTAGGAGTGTTTCAACAAACCATGAAGGGATGACCAGCAAAGGACTCTGGGAAAACATAGCTTTTTATACTGCCAGCCTACAAAGGAGGCAGCTAGGTGATTTGCATAAGCAATGTTTGCAAATCCCTCAGCAGCAGAACAGATCTGGAATTGCAAAGAAAAGACAGGTCTCTCTTCCAGAGACCTGCAGCCCACAGACTGGAGGAATGGTCAAACAGCTGTCTGCATGTGCAGCCAGCTGAGCGGATCATTACACTTATCTGGTGAAGTTAAGCATCTGGGGGCCATCTGCAAAATCTGTTTTACTGCAATCACCATGTCAAATATTGAAACTAACTCATAGCCCATACTCCCTATTATGAACTTGCCAAAAGAACATTCTTTTGAAATTGGTTGACAAGCATAAACAGGCATTTAATAAAGTAGTGTCCTGTTAGCGTAATATGTTCTTCCTTTTTTATTTTTTTAACTTTATCTTGTCACAGTTAAATTTGTTTTCATATTGTGCAGAATGTTTTACAATTTCCTCTGTTGTATTAGAATGTAACTGCTAATTGTTGTTTCTAATTTGCCTAAACACCCTCAGGTGCAATATAGTTAAGGATTTGCATTTAGTACTGCTTTTTGAAACTATTAAAATTATTGAAACAGAAAATAAATGGTAGTCCATTCAGCTAGGCTTACTATCCATTCACTCTAAACTCCTCTCTAACATGCTTTACTTACATAACTTAAAGAGGAACTTTACTAAATATAACTTAATAAATACAAGTGCTTATTTTTTACAGTCTTGCTTTACAAATAATTTAGTCAGGGTTTGGCCATTTTAAAATGGTTCCTCACCTTAATGTACATTCTTAAAGGGATACTGTAGGGGGTTGGGGGAAAATGAGTTGAAGTTACCCAGGGCTTCCAGTGGTCCCCCGCAGACATCCTGTGCCCGCGCAGCCATTCACCGATGCACTGGCCCCGCCTCCGGTTCACTTCTGGAATTTCAGACTTTAAAGTCTGACAACCACTGCGTCTGCGTTGCCGTGTACTCATTCCCGCTGATGGCACCAGGAGCGTACTGCGCAGGCTCAGTATGGTCTGTGCTTGTGCCGTGCGCTCCTGGTGACATCAGGGGAAGCGAGGACATGGCAACGCAGGCACAGTGGTTTTCAGACTTTAAAGTCTGAAATTCCAGAAGTGAACCAGAGGCAGGGCCGGAGCATCAGTGAGTGGCTACACGGGCACAGGATGTCTGCGGGGAACCATTAGAAGCCCCGGGTAAGTTCAACTCATTTTCCCCCCGACCCCCTACAGTATCCCTTTAAATGTACCTGCGATGGAGCCATCTTTACTGTTCTGTCAATGTGCATCACTGTGGAATGTTTGTTTTGAATCACATTATGATTACTTTTTTGTTTGTGTCTTCTGTGAGTAATATTTATTTTTTTTGCATGCAGTTTTGTAATTGCGCCACATCATAATAGAAGCAATGCATGTGGTGTGGGGGGTGGAATGGGAAGGGGGTTTAACCTTTTCGGGACCACGTGCATTAGATTCTACGCCGCACTTGTGGCTATTCTAGCCTGATGCGGCGTAGGATCTACGCCGGCCCGCAATTTCCGCTCCTGACGCGATCGTGCGCACCCGGAGGGGGAGATTAAGCTGTCATATGACAGCCGACATCTCCCCCGAGTGATCAGCAGCCATCGCGTATGGCTGCTGATCACATGATCACTACGATCGCCGTCCGATCGTAGTTATCAGTTTGACAGCTGCGGCGGCAGGGGGGAAAAGAAGAGGATCCACTTACCTCCCTGCCGTTCCCGCGACGATCGGCACTCCGCTCCGGCCGGCATCTCTGCTTCCGCGACCCGGCACTGATCATCAGACAGAACAGAGATGTGAAGAGGGTCCCGTGCGGCTCATCGCTGGAGCCTGGAAGGTGAGTGAAGGCTGCTGGCAGAAGGGGGAGGCACAGGCCACCATGGGGGGACACCAATCTAGCCAGCCACACACGGGATCCGGCCGCCTGACCCCCCCAAACGTGCGCATCCCCCTCCCGCGCAAAATGCCTGGTCCTTAAGGCGGCCGGTCCCGAAAAAGTTAAAGCGGACCCAAACCAAACATTTTTTAATTCAAAATATTTAATTGCACCACTCTGACACATACAAAGATAAATAAACACTCCTTCAAGCCTATGAGCATTTCAGTGCATACTTTTCGCCCTTCTCTTTTCATAACTAGGGTTATACATGTGGCAGCCATTAGCAAGTCCTCCTTTCCTGGGCACCATCTACTCCACCAGTTTGCTTGATTTTGTCCCGGCAATTTGTAATGAAGGGAGGGGTTTCTCCAATAAATGTAAAATATTTTATATTTGTCATCATGCAGCTGAAAAAAAGCTGCTATTTATTATTATAATTTAGAAAATAGATTTTATTTCTGAAATCTTGTATTTTTCATTTGGGTCCACTTTAAGCATAAAATTATATAGGAGAGAACAGAGGTGCCAAAAGGATAAAAGGGGTTTTAAAGGAGCTTAAAGGCCAAAAATTTGGTAGAGGAGACAGTGATGGACTTACCTCCTCCAAGCAGACACAATACGACTGTACATTCAGTCTATTTATTAACGAACTCCAGATAAAACAAAGCAACGCGTTTCACGGGTCAGCGCCCGCTTCCTCAGGCAATAAAAGGAGTTACAGCATCTAGCAAAACAAACAACACTCGGTGCCTCTGTGACAGTGAGTATAACAACTATTACTCTTTGTCATTATCCCCTTTGTCAATACATTCTACACTATTGGGGCTCTCGGTGTTCCTCTGTTTATCTCATTAAGCATAAAATTGTACATTTGCAATTCCTTTTTTGTGCTTCCTGTGCATTAAGGAGAATCAATGGAGTGGTCCGTTGCTTAAGTGTGCTATTTAGTAGCAAGGAAACATCACGCATGATAATGTTTTAATTTTTTTAAATAAATTGGCCTGCAGCATTTGTAAGCCTCTGGTTAAAATGGCAGTTAAAAGGTTTATGGTGACTTTCAGCTGATTTTCTTTTCTCTGTATCATAGTACTACCTCCGCTCTAGACCCTATTCCTTTCAACTTATCTCATCTTTGCTTTCAACTTTTCTCATCTTTCATTGTATATTTTTTAACCAATCTCTTTTTAGTAGTATTCTTCCAATTCAAACAAGTAATCAGAATACTGCTACTCAAAAAATGCGGTATTTGTACCCACGGCCCAAACTAGCTGCAATATCTCCCCACTTCAGTTATTTTTTGTGAAATTCTTGAGCAAGACACCTACTTAAACATTTTTGTATACAGCTCTTAAGAGTATTTTGCAGATAATGGGCTCTAGTCATAAAACATTTGCGGTAAAAAAAAATCTTGGAGGGAAAACACCACATCAGTATTTTAGACTTTTGTGTGCTAATTCATAAAAAAGTTTACACTTGCGATAAAATGGTTGGGGAATTCCCGCACTAAACTAGTGGTGCTGGTTGAGTTGATACATTTTCTCTGTGCAGAGACAGTTACTATAAAGGAGGCAGCCCCAACTTCCCTTTAGATGTGCATTTTTTTTAAAACTGCCTCTCCTTGCCCTGAATCTTCTCTGAATCTGTCTATTAGTCTAAACAATCTATTTAATTGCCGCAGCTTAGAAGAACTTCGGGAAATGTTACACATGCAGGCTTTCTGATTGCGAAATTTATCTGAAAACAGGTACCCAAGGGGTTAAAAAACACAGCCTGGGTATTCTGGGATGCCTTTTTTTGCTCTGCTCTCACTGCTGCTACCTGGGAGGTCTGTCTCCATTAGCTTGCCTGTTATCTTGCCTGTTATCGCTGGCTTATCGCCTTTTCTAAACAGTCGGTATTCTCCGTTCCTATTCCGCTTGTTCTAATCTTTATGAATTGACATTGGTGACATGTGTTGTGATGATCAACGCACAAGGCGGTAATTTCCCGCAATGCTCAGAAATGTCAGCTTTTCATGCGGTAACAGCTTTTATGAATGGACACTTTGCTAAATGGTTGGTAAAGTCAGCTGTTTAGAGCATTACCGCATGTGGGAATGCTTTATGAATAGAGGCCAATGTCTTGAGGACAATTCATATAGTGCAGTGTATGTTCTAACAATTTCTTATGGCCTCTCTACAGCTCAACAGCAGAGATTTCCCAACATCTTGATACAAAGAACATAAAAGCATCAAAAAGTATGGATCTTGGTAAGCTTTTTTTTTTTTCTTGTAATTGGACTGATCATAATTTAATGTTTGTAGTATGCAGGTACAGTGGCTCGTGTGGTGCAAATTGGATGGAGAAATATGTGGTTACTTTGATTAATGATTTATTACCATTGGACAGATTAAGTAACCAATTAAGGTTTTAAGATTTTTTGGAGGGCTCTTCGTAGTACTGTATAGTGAGACTTGGCATAAGGCTTCATTGAATCTGTTTGAATATTGGTCACTCAGCACACCAGTTGGAGTTCTACCCAGAGTGGATTCTCTTTGGTTCACTGAGTGGACTAGTAGGATGACCCGGTGAGAGATGCTGTTGCCTGGGCTCTCTATACAGGAGTATTAATAGTCCCGGAAGTGCTGTGATGGTAGTCCGAAAATCAAACTCCTAAATCAAGAGTAGAGAAGACAGAAGAGAGAAGGCAGAAGAATTTATTAAGTAGAAGAAAGACTTATACAGATGAAAAGGGCAAAAGAAGACTGAAGTATACAGAAGAAAATGATGTTGGAAGAACGAAGTATACATAAGAATGAATTATACGGATGAAAAAACGGGCATAGGAATTTTTTTTTACGTTAATAAAGTTTATTATTATCTTTTCATAACTCTTACTAGGTAGGGGGTCAAAAATTACCCCTTCTACCTATTTACATGTTAAAGGTTTGGACGTTTGGAGGTTCCCACAATATTAAAGAGGGCTCCAAGATTCCACCACAAGCCCACTAGGACCTATACTCACATGTGTCAGGGTGGTTATTTCATCTCTAATGCATCGAGGTGTGGATGAGCTCCTTGTTCTCGACTAGAACAAGAGATTTGCATTAGAGGTGCAGGCTTTGGCACCCTTCTCCTACAGAGCTCCCATATCATGGAACCTATGGGCTGGTATAGCTCAGGGCTTTGAGCCCTATGGGGTAAGGACTCCGGATTGTGGCTAAACCTGCCTGCATGGTATGATTCGCAAGATTATCACAGAGCAATTAAACAAATTGTAAACTTGCCAATGACAATTTTACTCATCCCTACTTAGGGCTTAGTGGGGGTTGGTGAAATGTGTTAAGGTGTGTATGCACAATTACTGTCACCTGCAGGGATCAGGACTCAACTCCTCATGTTACAGATTGTGGTTAAATGCTATACAGACAAGTCACTAGCCATACTTTCGGTGTCTAAGGAGGTGGGAGAAGGGACAATGGTGCTACCCATGATGGAGTGGCATTAAGTAGGTGGGGTAAGTAGAAAACAATGGGTTTGGCCTGCATTCAACGGAAACAATCCAGCATGCCAGATCTCTTGGTGACACATTGGAAAGGATTGGGGGAGACCTATTACATGCTAGATTTTAAGCAGAGACAAACACAACTGACAACCTCGGTCAAAAACTAGACATTTTTTGTAGACCGTGGGTTTGTTAAAGTGCATGACATTATGCAGCATTCAATTATTATAATCCACTTATTTTATCTTAATTCCTCCAATTCCTAGTTTTTCAATCATTATCTTCCTGTCAAACATGGACAAGAACCTTTTCACCTGCTCAGAGCAGGTGAAAAGTCTCCCACTCCCATGTGCTGCTGGCTTCATTTGGAGTCCGGAAGCCTCCTTTGTTAAGGAGACCTTAGATGTCCATTTTGTAGAAAAAAGAAAAAGCATTACTATCACTCTGTTACCGGGCCATGTCGCTCCTAATTACTGCACCTTGACTAACACTTGCCACTGGCTGCCGGGAGTGCTTCTTGATGGCTTTCCACCATTGTAATATTCAGGTACACCCGGAAAAGCATCCTGATAGGGCTACCCATGGATTTAGCTTATCAACCAATGAGATTCCTCCCGAGGATGGTTTTCATTGGTCAATTTATTTAACCAATGAAAATCCTCCTTAGGGAGGATTTTTGTTGGCTGCAAGCAAGAGCCCCTTTCCCATGATCTGGACAAGGGCTTTGTAGGAGGGTGAGGGGCTTTGTTTCTTCTCTCTTACCGAGCCCCCCATAAATGTACTATGTGGGCTAGTATGTTAAAGTATGGTGGAAACCTACGCAGGTTGACTATAGCAGCCTGCGTAGGTGTGTAGGGATTTATTAAAACCTTTGTGGGGAGGTGTTAATTTTTTTTTAAACAAAAAAATGGTATGCCCCACCTACTTTAATTTGTTTTACCCCATTCTCACCCACACAGGCTGGTATTTCCAGAATGAGTCATCCTGTGTGGGGCTCTGTTCTATTAGCAGAACCAGCCCACATTGTCCGTGATATGGGAGGCTCTATAGGTGAGGGGCAACAAAGCCTCCCTACAGAGCCTTTGCCAATATCATGGACAAGGGACTCTTCCTCACCTCTGATGCCTGGGGGGAGTGGATATGGATAGGTCCAGGGGAGGTTTATCTGGGAGCCCCCTTTAATAAGGGTAACACAATATATCTGTATACTTTCAGGTAAATGGGTAGAGAGGGTAGCTTTTGACCTTATACTTTAGTGTAAAAAGTAGATTTTGAATACATTTAAATACTTCTGTATTCATTTTTTCATCTGTTGCTTCTTTTATTTCTGTGTCCTCCTTTAAATCTTAATTTAAGACTCTCCTTCTGCTACCACACCTGTCTCTTCAGCCCCATGCACCTTGGAGCTTACCCGATGTCTTCCCGCTACTTGCCTGGTTCCTCTGGCACCTTTGATCCCTGCTGGCTTGAGCTGAACTGCTAAGACCGCCACAGCCGCTCTCTTTCACTTCTTACTGGTAAGAAGGCATTCTGGAGCCCTTGCAAACCATCTCGATAGCTCCCGCAATAGATTCTTAAGAGGATTCTCATTGGTCTACCTAGTGGACCGATGGGCGACCCTCACAGAACCTATAACTATGCTTTATTGGGGCTCCAAATGTCCCTATCACCAGTCAGAAAGAGAGGAGAATGACGGTGGTGGCTTTGGCAGGTCCAGGGGTTTAGCTGAAGACAACATGAAGCAACGGAGAGCTATGGTGCCAGGATGTAGCAGTGAGTGCTGGGTGGCCCTGGGAGCTGCAAAAAGCTTTCTAAAAGTTTAAACGTATTTTAGTTGTCTTACAAAGAGGCTTATAAGGAATTTACTATGGAGTTGCAAAAATGCATTAGATTACAGGGAGTTAAAGCATGTAGAATATGTTATGCAGTGAAGGGGCAGAGGTATTAAGTTGCATGGGCTACATGTTCTCTGCCTATGTTAAGTTTGATTTATTTAGCAATCATTTGGTATAATATTTCTGTTTTTCACTTTGATAAAAATGCATTTAAAAGAGTTTTTCAAGAAAATCACAAGTAAAGCAACACTGTATATACAGTTATTCTGTCTAACAAGATTACATTTAACACTGTGTTCACGTCCATTTGGGGCAATTTAATCTCCCATTACAAAGTACAAATTGTACAGGAAAATATAATTTTCTTTTTCAAGCGAAATAAGACTTTTGTTTTATCTAGACGTGGAATCATTTTGTCTCCGCTTTTTCCATCAGCCATTTCCACAGAACAAATAGAACATTTTAACAACCATAGTTATTCTTAATGATAAGTGTTATTTGTACTCTGGTAATTTGCAAGCACCCATTTATAGAGGGGAACTGGGAAAAGTGAAGTCTAATTAAGGTCCATGTTCCTTCTGTGCTGTTGGGTCTTTTTACTTTATGAGACTATCTGTAAAATGAAGACCAAGACCAGTGAGGCTTTTTCATCCATCATACATTATAATGATCTGGTTGATGATGGAGTTGAAAAAAAAAATGTACTTTATCTGCTGGCTGTAGTTTGGAATATTTAACTACCTGTACAGTAATATATTTTCATAAAAGATTGAAGGAGCTGAACCAGCCTTCTTTCCCTTTTATGTTTTATAATTATAAAATTAAATGAACAGAGAATTTTAGTTTGCATGACCAGAACATTCTGTTTTAAGGCATATATATGCACATTTGTTTCTTATAGTTTTTAAAGCTGTAAAAGGTCCTACATAATCGTTAAGATAATCCTTGATAGTAAAATAATAATAGATTGTTTGAACTTTTTCTACCTGCTCCCTGAATGTCAGGAAAAGCTGGTTTTCTGTTGGGTCATCAAGGATCACCTTGAGCAGCTTCAGGCAGTCTCTTGGTTCCCATAGCTGTGAGCTGCAGTGCAGTGCTGATAGTTAGCACAGGCACATTAAAAGAAGTCTGCATGGTAAATGTATTGCACAGTGTTGGAAGTTGGTCAACAGGTATATTTTCATAATCTAAAACTGACATTTATTTGCATATGATTTGCCTATACTGGATTTATTTATTTTATTTATTTGGAGGGGGGGGGGGGGCATGGGAAGTACTCCAACATTTCACTATGAATGTACTTTGACAGTTACAGGTGAAACTTGAAAAAAATAGAATATTGTGCAAAAGTAAATTTATTTCAGTAACTCAACTTAAAAGGTGAAACTAATATATGAAATAGGAACCCTTTGCAGGTGTTTTGGATTAATTAGCTGATTAGAGTCTGACACTTTGAGCCTAGAATATTGAGCATTTTCACAATATTCTAATAGTCTGCGATATTGATTTTGGGGTTTCATAAGCTGTAAGCCCTAATCATCAAAATTGTAACCGATAAAAGCTGGAAATATGTCGCTTTGCATGTAATGAGTCTATTTCATATATTAGTTTCACCTTTTAAAGAGACTCTGTAACAAAATTTTCAGCCTTATTTCTTCTATCCTATAAGTTCCTATACCTGTTCTAATGTGGTCTGTCTTACTGCAGCCTTTCCTAGTTGCACAGTGGCTGTATTATCTCCGTTATATAATCTAATCTTCTTTCCTTTGACAGCTTTGTCGGGCTCAGACACTCAGGCTGGAATGTGCTGCTCTGCTTGTGATAGGTAGAAGCTATACACACCCTCTCCACGCCCCTACAGGCTTTGTATGAGTCACAGTCTGAGCTTCTTTTAGCCTATCACATGCTGGTTAGCAGCCATGTTTTTTGTTTGTAAACACTGCCTAAAACTGGCAATTACAAGCCAGGATTTCAGCAGGGAGTGGCAGAAACAGCACAGAGGGGCCCAGGAGAGCATAATGAATAGAATTGTATGCTTTTTATTGTAAGAATTTTAGAGTACAGATTCTCTTTAAGTAGCATTACTGAAATAAATGGACTTTTGCACGTTATTCTAATTTTTCGAGTTTCACCTGTAATCAAGCTCATGTTTTTATTATCCAATCACATGTTGACAACTTTTATAAACAAAAATTATATGCACTCCACATCAAACCAAATATTGACAGTAAAATGTAACATAACTAACACTACATTTAACATTATAATCTTCTGCAGACTGTTATTACTATTTATGCATCATTACCAAAAGAAGAGGAAAATTGGTGTATAGAAAAAAATCATTTTTTTATTTGATCAACAACTTTTGAAATTAGTATTTAATGATACCCCGAACTAATTATTTTTCCAAGTAGAGAACAAGAAAAATAGCAACAGGCCTAGGCTGACTGTTTATACATTTTGTGCTTCATTGTATTTTTTTTTCATACTTTATTTAATTGAAGTCAAATTGTTGTATTTTGCATGTTAGAGGTATTTACCTTAGATATAATGTCTTTCTTTTGTTATTTTTTTTCCAAACTTTGGTTAGTAAAATGCAGACACTGTCTTAGTGTAATTTGTAGGTCAAAATGATAGCTATGACTAAGAGCCCACAACTGTTAATACAGCTTTCTGTGTAATGGTTTGATCTTGAATAAGGTTACAAGGTGTTTTTACCTCATCTGTTTGAGCAGTCACTTTTTGTCAAAAAGATGTGCTACATACATAATGAAATCATAACATAGGTTCAAACCACAAGTTATTGTATCGATTTGCAACAGTTAGAGCCATGATACCTTCATTGCCAGAAACCTTCAAAATACTAAAAAAAAAACTATTTCATCTTACTTTTTGTCAGATTAAATGATGTTGACAGATTGTGGAGGAGTTTTTGGATGGGATCTACAGATGAGGCTTACAATATTGGTGTGCTTCCACTTTTCCAAATACAATCACAGTTTGCCATGTCAAATGTCAAATGTAAAATGTACAGTACCTGTAGGATAAAGCAGAATAACAAACATGCATGTATTTGCAATGTATTTTTTTTACTTCAGCTCAGGGCATGCATTAAAAGGGTACAGCTACTGTTGGAAAAGCATTTGGTCTGGTGTAAGGCTAATTACTATGGCTAACAACCTGGAAACTTGGCTTGCCTGAAAGCTTAAACAACAAGAGAGACTCAATACTATACTCCAAATGAGAACTCTCAGTGGAAAAATCATTAGCCGCCCTAAGAAATTACATGCTGCCTTCTGAAAGAACTATGGTAACTTATATGATGACCCTAATCATGATTATGCCCCAAAACTAAACATTTCTTAAATAACTTAAAACTGCCCCTAATCAATGAAGGGACACTAAACTCTTTAAATGAGCCAATCACTGAGTAAGACGTATCTAAAACTATGAACAACTAAAACTAGATAAGGCCATAGGCTTTGATGAGTTCTACGTGCTTTTTAAAAGGGACCCCCCTTAAAGAGTAACTGTCAGGCTGCAAAAGCTAATTTAAACCTCTATTCTCCTGTGTTAAACAGTTTAGAAGGAAGCCAAAAAGGCAACACTGAAGATAAAAATCTCTCTTTCATTTGATGTGTGCTTATCAGCAAAGCTGTTAGACCCAAGCTCTTAAAGGGAAGGTTCAGGGAGGGTGGGGAAAAAATAAAAATCAATTTCCACTTACCTGGGGCTTCCTCCAGCCCGTGGCAGGCAGGAGGTGCCCTCGGCGCCGCTCCGCAGGCTCCCGGTGGTCTCCGGTGGCCGACCCGACCTGGCCAGGCCGGCTGCCAGGTCGGGCTCTTCTGCGCTCCAAGTCCTTGTACTTCTGCGTCCCACGCCGGCGCTCTGACGTCATTGGACGTCCGCCGGGCTGTACTGCGCATGCGCAGAACTACTGCGCATGCGCAGTACAGTCCGGCGGACGTCCGATGACGTCAGAGCGCCGGCGTGGGACGCAGAAGTACAAGGACTTGGAGCGCAGAAGAGCCCGACCTGGCAGCCGGCCTGGCCAGGTCGGGTCGGCCACCGGAGACCACCGGAAGCCTGCGGAGCGGCGCCGAGGGCACCTCCTGCCTGCCACGGGCTGGAGGAAGCCCCAGGTAAGTGGAAATTGATTTTTATTTTTTCTTCACCCTCCCTGAACCTTCCCTTTAAGAAGCCGAAAGCCGCATACCATATTGCAAAGCATTCTGGGGCCCTCCCCTCGGCTGCTAATGAGAAGTTACAAGGTCAAGTTACAATAGCATGTAACTCAGTCCAGCACACAGCACTGATAAATCTCAGGGCAGAGTACACTGCAGGAGTCCGCTATTGTTCCTAGCCACATGGCTAATTAATATTCACTGCACAGTACTGTTATTCAGTACGGCTTTTCTGTGAGTGGAATCATCAGGAAGCAGGCAGGACATGACGACAAATTTGGCTTCATAGGAGACAGACAAACATGGAACCTGCCATGAGCTGTCAGGAGCATCAATCTCTGCATATACTATATACAAATTCTGTGAAATCCAAACGTGGACAGTGAAATGCATATGTAATGTAAGTACAGCCAATATTTAGCTACTGATATATGTGTTTATTTTCTCTGAGACCTTATACCTAACAGTCCATTTTAACATGAAGATTTATCTCTCTCTCTAAACTGAATTATAATGTTTTTACTGTTATTTTAGCAACTAGAATCACTGGACCCCCCTGTTCTAGTAGCAAATTACCAAATAGGTTTTATTTGCCAGGCTCCAGATAGTATAAGATAACATTTACTTACTAACAGATCCCAAAACACCCCTAACAATGATAGCAATTGATATAGAAAAAGCCTTCAGTAGCCTATTTTGATCATACATGTTCCTGGTCCTGAAACAAATGGGAGTTTCTGGTAGTTTTATGCAATCTCTTACCCATCTTTATTCACAGCCACAAGCCCATATTAAGATCTCTGAAGTCCATCCTAACACATTAGGATTAGGAGAGGAAAGTTACAGGGGTGCCCCATTTCCCTGATCCTTATTAGAATGCATCAATACATCCATAGATAACCCTGCAGCTGACATTTTGTTATCCCTCGCCAGCATCTTAATATCTATGCCTTACCTGATGACTGCTCTTAAGCATTTCAGGAAAATAATCTGGACTATAGGTCAATGTGGATAAAACAGAAATATTGTTCTGCAACACACCCAAACAGTAAGTCCAACAAATAGCCAAAAATGTTAACTTTCGACTCAGGTATCAGAATTTTCAGTGCCTGGAAATAAAATGAATACTAATAACTAACTACTATTAACTCCCTCTCTGAATTTAATTATGTCTTACTAATCCCCAAATATGAACAATATCTCAATTCCTGGAATTTCCCCACTTTGTCATGGGCAGGAAGAGTTAAAATGACTCTGCATCCTCTAATCATGTAGTTTTTTTTTCTAGTGTTAGCAGTAAAGAAACAAACTCATTGCAAATACCTATATTTGATTTTATGTGGTCTTAAAATAAAGCCAAGATGTCTAGAACCAATATGATTTGGCAAAAGAGACTAGGTGGCCTCTTAGTCCCCATCTGGTGAAATATTACAGAGCTTCCCAGCTGATACAGATACCTCTGATTTATGCCCGAGACCACAGACCTCTCTGGGTTGACATTGAAAATTTCTTTATGGATCCATTTACATGGAAAGACGTTTTATGGTCCCTCAATCCTTGTGGCACCTAATTGCGGTCAGAAAACCCTATACTGGTTAATATCCGGGTTTGGAGGCACACGTGCTTTAAATATGGTCTGTGATCTAGAGTCAATTTATAAACTATCTGCCAGTCCCAAGTGGTCTTCACACTATGGCATGTCTTACATGGAGAATTAGGGGAATACAAATTATTTAAGATCTGCTGGAGGAAGACAAACTAAGTCCTATGCAAGTTTTTTATGAGCAAACATGCCTGTCTCTTGAGTCCTTTTAGACCCTTCAGGTGTTCCATTTTGTCAAGTCTTTGTTGATAACCAAAGGGAGGCCACAACTACACCCTTCCATCCAATCCATCCACCGTGCTGCCATCCAAGGAAGGCAACAGGCATGCTGTGGGCAAAGGAGCAGGAATGGCTACCACCACACATCCAAGGGAGGCAGCAGGCATGGCATGCAAGTCCCAACTCAGGGAGGTATTGACAAAAAATAACAATACAGGAGGACTTTCGGGGCCCTGCTGTATATGAGACTAATCAACGTTAAATCCTTTAACGAGAATCTGTTACGGAGGGCAAGTCTGACATTCATTCAACTGTGTGACTGATAAACAAGTTTCCATATTACTTTCTCAGTACCATAGTGACCACGGGTAATGGCTGGGGAATCGGGGTTTGATTCCAGTCCGGAGTAGGAGCCTGAGAGTCGGCTACCACCACACATCCAAGGAAGGCAGCAGGCATGCTGTGGGCAAAGGAGCAGGAACGGCTACCACCACACATCCAAGGGAGGCAGCAGGCATGGCATGCAAGTCCCGACTCAGGGAGGTAGTGACGAAAAATAACAATACAGGAGGACTTTCGAGGCCCTGCTGTATATGAGACGAATCAACTTTAAATCCTTTAACAAAAATCTGTTATGGAGGGCAAGTCTGCCATCCTTTCAAGTGAAAGGTATGCACTGACTGACACGTATAATACAATGTGCAGTCACAGATGCAGTGAAAGGTATGCAGTGACTGCAAACAGCTGTTTGTGTAGTGACGGCCGTGCTGGACTGGTGCGCACCATGGCGAGAGTGCAGGTGATGGTGGCTTTCCAGCCCATACGGTCACCGGGCTGAAGTAGCTCAATAACAGAACAGTGACTGTCTAGCTGATCGAATTTGGTCTGTCCACAATGAAGCAACGACCCTATTATCTTGGGTGTGCCCCCCCCCGAGACACTCATATAGCCGGCGGTCATTGCTTCATTGTGATACGCAAGCCCCTTCACCGCGGCAAGGTAATGATCATGAAGGGGAATTAACACATGTACATGCCTTTTGTTTTGTTGGTGCAGCCGCAGTGCAGCCAGAAAAATTAGGCAGGCATGTACACACACCAGAAAAATTATTATAGCGGCCACTGCTAGCAGCGGCCTTAAAAATTCAGGAATCCGTCTGGAGTCCTGGACCCTGTTGGTGGTGGCAGAGAAGGCAGTCAAGTGGCCTGCAGGCAGAGATGCTGTGTGGGGACCGACTTAGTCATGGGGCAGGCAGTCACATGGCATGCACGCAGAGATGCTGTGTGTGGGGACTGACTTGGTGTTCGGGCGGGCAGTAGCCCTTTGGGATCCATGCCTCATTCATTTTGATAAAGTGGAGGTACTGAACACTTTTGTGACCTAGGCGACTTCTCTTCTCAGTGACAATTCCTCCAGCTGCGCTGAAGGTCCTTTCTGACAGGATGCTTGTGGCAGGGCAAGAAAGAAGTTGGATGGCAAATGTTGACAGCTCTGGTCACAGGTCAAGCCTGTGCACCCAGTAGTCCAGGGGTTCATTGCTGCTCACAGTGTCTACATCCACACTTAAGGCCACGTAGTCGGCTACCTGCTGGTCGAGGCATTGGTGGAGGGTGGCTCCGGAAGGGCTAAGGCGAGACGTTGGACTAAAGAATGTCTGCATGTCCGACATCACCATGAGATCGCTAGAGCGTCCTGTCCTTGCCTGCGTGGAAATGGGAGGAGTAAGATTACTGGCAGTGGCACCTTTATTCCGTTATGCTGTGACATCACCCTTAAACGCACTGTAAAGCATAGTTGCCAGCTTGTTCTGCAAGTGCTGCATCCTTTCTGCCTTCTGGTGATTTGGAAACATCTCTGCCACTTTGTGCCTATACCGAGGGTCTAGTAGCGTGGGCACCTAGTACAGCTCATTCCCCTTGAGTTTTTTTTATACAGGGGTCCCTCAACAGGCTAGACAGCATGAAAGTCGACATCTGCACAAATTTGGATGCAGACGTACTATCTGTAACGATTGTTGTCAGCAACACACTTTTTTCTGATTATTGGTGATCTGCAGTATCACCAATAATACAGATGCTATACCTGATTATGTGGTGATCTGCAGAATCACTAAAAATACAAGTATAGCTAGACACAGGACACCTAATGTGGTATTGTGTTTGGTGCAACAGTGATAAGGGAAGTTATCTCCCCCGAGGAGCGGGAGACACAGACAATATTGCAGCCAAGGATCCCCTGAGGGGCAGGGAATTCAGACTGCACTGCAGCCAGTGGACGCCTGAGCAGTAGGGACCACTGGCGGTGATAGAGAGAGTGTGATCACCTGAAGGGCAGGTCACCAAGGTAACACAGTAGCCTAGGATTCCCTGAGGAGCAGGAAATACAGACTATACTGCAGCCGAGGATTCCCTGAGGAACAGGGAATTCAGATAGTACTGCAGCCAGTGGACACCTGAGGAGCAGGGACCACTGACTGTGCTACAAGTGAGATCACAGGTGGAATGAGTGATTAAGACTGTACTACAGCCAAGGATTCCCTGAGGCGCAGGGAACCAGACTGTACTGCAGCAAGTGGACCCCTGAGGAGCAGGGACCACTGACTGTGCTGCAAGATGATCTCCTGAGGAGCAGGAGACATTATTTGCAACTAACAGACACCTGAGGAACAAGTGTCACAGATAGTACAGTAAGACTGATCACCTAAGGGTTAGGTGACAGCCCTAAAGATTTCCTTTACTAGTGGTAGGCCCACTAGTGGGGATAGAAAGGTCAGACAAGCAAGGTCAGCAACGAACGGACAGATACAGTAAAGAGGCGGAAGACTGATTCGGTATCCAGCGACAGGCAGAGTTGTCAACAGTAGACAGGCAGAAGTACCGAATCAGCAACCAAGAGTGTAGTCAGGAGAGCGAGAGATCATAACAGATAATACAGTAGTAATATAGCAATCCTAGTCTCGGTGTGAAGTCCTTGGTTTCAACACCTGAGAACTAGACTAAAGAATGGTACACAAGTCTAACAATATAATAGTATTTAAAGCTATCACCAGAATCTGACTAAGTGTGAATTCCCAGCTCCGGCTGGTTCTAACACACTGTAAGATCTGACTAGGGTCTGAGCGCTCACACGTTAGCATTCGCAACAGCAGACAACTTGCAACTGACAGGCAAGTCCTATATATACCCAGGGCGCTCCACAGCGCCGCCTCAGTCACTCAGCCAATCCGGAGCATAGCTGGAGTCAGCTGATCGGCCTGATCAGCTGACTCCCCTTCTACTTGCATAAAGGTCCTGTCGCCTGGCGCGCGTAGCTCTTAATCTGTGTGCACTGGAAGGACCAGGCGAACCAGCAGCATGTAGCTACACGGCAGAAGCCGCCAGCTGGAACGCGGAGATGGCTGCCCTGCCGCTTGCCCATGCAGCGGCATCTCCGCTATCCTTTACACTATCCATCTCCTCTTGCTCTTCCTGAGTGATGCCAGCTAAGTTCTCCTCCTCTCCCCAACCACGAACAATACCACGGGAAAGTTGAGCAGCACAAGCCCCCAGCGACACGTGGTGTGGTTGTTCTTCCTCCTCCTTCAAAAAAAAACCACCTTCCTCATTATCTGGCTCTTCTTCCCCACACGACTCCTCCTCCTCCCCCCCCCCCTCTGTGCTGCCACAGGTGTTTTCAGGAATCATCTGCTTCTGCTAAGAATTGATCCCACAACTCTTCCTCCTGTTCGAGTTCACGCTCCTCCACAGCTTGATCGACCACTCTGTGCAAGGCACGCTCCAGGAAGAAAGCATATGGGATCAAGTCGCTGATGGCGCCTTCACTGCGACTCACCAGGTTTGTTATCTCCTCATATGCCCACATAAGCCTGCAGGCATTTTGCATGAGTGTCCAGTACTTTGGCCAGAACATCCCCAGCTCCCCAGAGCATGTCCTTTGATTATAGTTGTAGAGATACTGTTTGACGGCCTTCGCCTGTTGTAGCAGGCGGTTGAACATCAGGAGCGTTGAATTCCAGCGAGTCGGGCTATCGCAAATCAAGCGTCTCACCGGCAAGTTGTTTCTCCTCCGCTGAATA
Organism: Hyperolius riggenbachi; assembly: GCF_040937935.1. NCBI lineage: Eukaryota > Metazoa > Chordata > Amphibia > Anura > Hyperoliidae > Hyperolius > Hyperolius riggenbachi. The sequence continues at coordinate 201,377,671 of NC_090652.1, read as the reverse complement.
TCGCCAAAGCGTGCCATGGCCGTGTAAAACCGCCTGAAATGCCCACACACCTTCCTGGACTGCTTTAGGACGTCCTGTAAGCCTGGGTACTAAGACACAAATCTCTGAATTTCGAGATTGAGCACATGTGCCATGCAGGGTACATGTGTCAACTTTCCCAAATTCAAAGCCGAAATGAGATTGCTGCCGTTGTCACACACCACGTTGCCGATCTCCAGTTGGTGCGGGGTCAGCCACTGATCCACCTGTTTGTTCAGAGCAGCCAGGAGAGCTGCTTCAGTGTGACTCTCCGCTTTGAGGCAAGACATGTCTAAGATCGTGTGACACCGTCGTACCTGGCATGCAGCATAAGCCCTGGGGAGCTGGGGCTATGTAGCTGGAGAGGAGATCGTACCACCAGTAGAGTTGAACTGCCACTCAGCCGAGGAGGAGGATGACAGCGAAGAGGATGTAGCAGGAGGAGAGGAGGTGGAAGCAGGCCTGCCTGCAAGCCATTGAGGTGTCACAAGTAGGTCCACTGCACAGCCACGTACTCCCTGCTTGCCAGGTTGACCCAATAGGCTGTGTAAGTAATATACCTGCCCTGACCATGCTTGGTAGACCAGGCATCCGTGGTCAGATGACCCAGCTCTGTGTGCCAGAGATGACACCACTTGCCTTTCAAATTCATGGTACAGTTTGGGTATCGCCTTTTTAGAGAAATAATTGCGGCCTGGTATCTTCCACTGCGGTGTCCCAATGGCCACAAATTTTCTGAAGGCCTCAGAGTCCACCAGCTGGTATGGTAACAGCTGGCGAGCTAACCGTTCCGCCAAGCCAGCTGTCAGACGCCGGGCAAGGGGGTGGCTGGCAGACATTGGCTTCTTCCGCTCAAAGATTTCCCTCATGGTCACCTGACTGCTGCTGTGCGGTGTGCAGAGGAGCAGGAACCGCTGAAGGTGAGAGGCGGAGTGGAGGAGGGTGGCTGTGATTGTGAAGGTGCAAGGGAGAAAGCGACTAAAGATGATGCACCTGAAGGAGGAAGAGGAGAAGGAGGGGTGGCTTTGCTTTTGTGTGCTGCTTTTCCTCAGGTGGTCTTCCCATTGCAGTTTGTGCCTTTTCTCCATGTGCCTTCGTAAGGCAGTTGTCCCTACGCGGCTGCTGGCCTTTACACGGCTAAATTTTTGGCGGCAGAGAGAACAGATGGCATTGCTCTGATCTACGGCAGACACACAAAAAAATGTCCAAACCGCTGAGCCCCCTGGGGTGATGGCACTATGGTGGCATCAGCAGCTGACATTGAAGGGCATGTTGGCTGGCTGTACATAGGTGGCGATACATGGCGCCGACACTGCCACCAGCTTTTTCTGACAACGAGCTCCCCCTGCTTCTTTCTGGAACTCGTCGCCTCCTACTCCTCTCTGACTCCCCCTCTGAACTGTCCCCTTGTTCATCTTGTCTATTAGGATCCCACGTGGCATCCGTATCATCATAATCATCCTGCCCAGCTTCGCTTGCCTCAGACACCTCATAAACTGCACCAACAGCAGGTACTTCATCATCCTCCTCCTCACACCTTACGTCCATAGTGTCGCCTAACTCAGACATATGAGGTGCTGTAACTTGCTTAGCGCCTTCATCTTGTTGTAACAATATTGGCTGCGAATCCATTAATTCCCCACCAAATAACTCCTGCGAAGTGTCGAATGCAGCAGATGTGGAGCTTGTAGTAGTGCTGGTGGCTGCGGAAGATGTGTTCTGTGTCACGGGTGTTCTGTGTTAAATAGTCAACCACGTCCTGACAATCTTCGAAGTTGATGGGGCGTGCCTTCTTCTGAGCACTATACTTTGGGCCAGGGCCACACAAAGTCACGTCAGCGCGACCTCGAACAGACCTGCCGGGTGGCCTGCCTCTGAGTCTGCCTCTGCCTGTTGTTTTGTCCATAGCGGGGGGGGGGGGGGGGAGTGAAAGTTATGCACTGACTTGACTAATACAATGTGCAGTCACACAGATGCAGTGAAAGATATGCAGTGACTGGTATTACAATACAATGTGCAGCTTTCACACAGGTGCAGTAAACAGCTCACGTAGGTAGGTAGGTGCACTGAACAGGTGGGTATGCAGTAATTGGTATTACAAATGTGCAGCTGTCACACACACAGGTACCGTGAACAGGTGCAGCGATTGATGGTATATAAAACTGCGTGCGCTCACATAGGTAGGTAGGTGCACTGAACAGGTGGGTATGCAGTGATTGGTATTACAAATATGCAGCTGTCACACACACAGGTACCGTGAACAGGTGCAGCGACTGGTGGTATATAAAACTGCGTGCGCTCACGTAGGTAGGTAGGTGCACTGAACAGGTGAGTATGCAGTGATTGGTATTACAAATGTGCAGCTGTCACACACACAGGTAGTCACTGAATGTGCTGGGCCTGGCAGTGGCACAGTAGGAATTACCAAGGGGCCAAGATCCAGCAGCTGCGACTGACTGACGGGGCTGTATATGCAACACAAGTGTCTGTGGGACACACACAAAAACAAAAACAAATAGATCACAAGAACAACATTAGCTCTCAAAAGAGCTGTTGAGGATGATTAGTGCTTTTTAGCAATAAGTATCAGATAGAAGGAGCAACCTAACAAACCTAACACAAGAGCCTGCATTTTATAAGGGGGGGGGGGGGAGGGCTCGAGGAGGGAGTGTAGCCTGATTGGCTACCCTGTGTCTGCTGACTGTGATGTATAGGGTCAAAGTTGAAGCTAATGATGTAGTATAGGGGGTGGGTCGAACTCGCATATACGAACCATCAAAGTTTGCGCGAATACGTTCGTGTGCGAACTGTTTGGGCCATCTCTACTGCACAGGTGTGGCCCATCTTGCCTGTGCCCAGTGCAGCTACCCTTGTACACAGACAGGAGCATAGCCATGCAAACCTATTAGACAAACCCTTCTCAAATAGGTTCAAAGGGTCCCAGTATTGCAGCATTGAGCTTGAGTGGGATGGGCTTCATGATTATCCCTCTACTGAAGTATTTATCTTTTACTTTATACAGGATTTTCCTTCAGATACAGTTTAAGTCGTTTTTAGAGATCAGCAAAGATCCATTTAGGATTGTAAATTAGTGATGACGTGATTGCAGTTGCTTGCAGCATGTTTCGAAAAAGGTTTTTTGTTTTTGTAATAATTCCATGACAGCATGGGTTTATTAAACACATTGTTTTCTCACTTCTGCAGAAACCTTCACTATATATCAATATTTTCCAGACCATGGGGTTGATTCATTACAGAGCTGCTCTAGCAGCGCTCTATAAAAAACAACTTGTGGCTGCTACGTATGCCAGGCACAGTCGTGCTGCGTAGCGTGCCTTGCTTAGTTATGTGCCCTGTGTACATAGGAATGCATGCTCTTTTAATTAACATAGTAGCAGCCAGGCTAGTGAAGTATCGATATTTCACATCAGCACACAGCATTTAAAGGAGTACATGTTTCTATGTAGCAGCGCACGTAACTAAGGCACGCTACACAGCATGACCTCACATAGTGTGCATAGCGGCTGCAAGCTGCTGCTATGTTTGCAGTCTTAAGGCACAATAGCAGACAGTTTTTAAACTATCCAGTACAGACTTACTAGATCCAATAGAATATCCTACACTGGAGATGTTATTCGATTCCGTAATGAATCAGGCCCAATGCAGAGCATGTCTGATGATTTCAGTTTTCCAAGGGATCTATGAATGCAGTCTATGCTGAACAATTAATTTGGTAATATGGCCTTCAAGACTGCCCGTGCATATTTGGGTTAGATCTGGAAAAAGATTCTAGGACTATCTTTGTTCTGAAATGATAGGATCTTTCTTACCCATGTTTCCCATGTCTTTAGTTTAAACTCTTGCTCCTGGATTTTTCATCAAACTTAGTCATACACTTTGTGGTTGTGGTTAAAAAAGGCTACCATACTATCCATACATGTTTTAAGGTGGTTTATTCTTTCAGCCATATCCTCTAATTGAAATGACAGGTGATTTACTTACTCTAAAGTCTTTTAATATCTGCCAGTCAACCATGTACAAATCTCACAGATATGTCTAGTACTATAGTATTAAACAATGTCAGTGCGTGGTTAAGATGCAGTAAGGTTAAGATGCAATAATTCCAGCTTATTTTGGCAGCTCCAGAGTATAAATGGTGCTGAGGGGAACTTTGTATGTGCACCAGGTTAAACTTTTTGTAAGGTCACTGAGCAAGTTTCTCTAATTGTGCCTTAGCCTTGTCAGCAAAGGTGGGGACTAAACGAGCTGTTTTTTGGATGTGGGACTGTGTGGCACCTCCAGTGTGGAACGACTTTTGTGCTTCCTCCTTTAAAATGAAGGATCTGTCCTAGGTCTCCTATTTACTTAACCTTTGTATCTGGGTCTGCGGTAGGAAGGTGATAAGGAGACCTGATCTCTCCATATCAGTCAAAGAAGCTGTTTTTAACTTGGTGACACTCGCCAAGGTTGTCATAATGTATTGTCCTTCCCTCTCTGGTTAAGGGGGCTGTGTTCTAGGGTGGCATCAGATTGCTGTAGCCTCCCTGGCGTTCTATTTCCCCAGGATTTCCGTGCAAGAAGTGGTTCAATTAATTTCCAATCATTTTAAACTTTTTTTTTTTTTTTGCAATCATTTTTTTTCTGGGCGGGGGGGGGTGTCCCCGTCCTTTGCGGGCTGTGGGTGGCCTTTCCCTCCCTCTTCCCATCCCCCGTGCAAGCCCCCCCTTCCCCCTGAACCCCTTCCCTCGGTGTGAGTCCTGTTCTACTCACCCAGGCTGTCTCCAGCGGCGGCGGCGCAGAATCCCTTCTTCCTCCATCCCCGAAGTCTCATGCTCTGTGTAATTACCGCTACGAGGCTTGGTGACGTCACTGAGCCTCGTAGCAGTAATGTCACAGGCCGGGACTTCGGCGTTAGAGAAAGAAGGGATTCTGCTGGCGCCGCTGGAGACAGCCTGGTGAGTAGAACAGGACTCACACCGAGGGAAGGGGTTCAGGGGGAAGGGGGGGCTTGCATGGGGGATGGGAGGGGGGAGGGAAAGGCCACCCACAGCCCGCAAAGGACGGGGACACCCCACCCCCTCCGCCCAGAAGGGGGGTCCCCGCTGGCCACCCACAGCCTGCAAAGGACCAGGACACCCTCCCGCCCAGAAGGGGGGTCCCCGCCGGCCACTACCAGCCAGCATAGAACGGGACACCCCCCCCCCCCCCTTGCTGCACAGAGGGGATCCCCGCCGGCCACTGCCAGCCCGCATAGGGAATCCCCCTGCACAGAGTGGACACCCGTCCGCACACATAGGGGGAATCCTTGCACGCAGCACATTCTCTGCCCCGCCAGCTGCACAGGGATTCCCCAGGGTGGCTGGATGCTTGTTCTGTATGCTGGGGGTAGCACAGATCGCTACCCACAGCGTGCAGTCAGGCATCCAGCCATCCTGGGGAATCCCTCTGATGAGGGAAAATTGCAGCGGGCGGTGCAGAGAAACAGGAAATCTCCCTGGCGGGATTGACGAGCTCAGCTCGTCCAAAACACTTTCAGCAAGTTTTTGCTGGACGAGCTGAGCTCGTCCAGAACGCTAGGGAGGTTAATGCTGCAATGCTGGGGGAATCTGAAGATTTCGGTTGGAAACCAACTACTCTTTATTGTATTCTAGTATAATTTGTACATGCCGTTAACATTTGTTTTGGGAAAGCAAAAAAGGTTTTAAAGAAAAAATTTTAATGTAAATCACATTATAAAATTATATACTAATGTTCTTTTTGCTATGTGTAAACCTCACATTTTTCCTGGCAGTGTGTCCACTGAAATTATTTTACTCTATTTTGAGATTTTATTTTTGAGTTTGCATGTATATAAATTACACAAAATGACATTTTAAATTACTTTTTTATGTGGATTTAAAAGTTAATAGGATCCGTGCTAAAATAACAACAGAAGTTTCCAACTCATTGAATAAGATTGGAAGCTTTTATTACATTCATGGGATGCTACTGTCATTTTTTTTACTGTTCTCAGTGTATAAGTATGCATGGTTTACTCTGCAAGCACTATACTCTTAACTTTGCTGGCTCATTCTCTTTAAACCTTTCATTTCTGGAGGGACCTGACACATATTGCTGTGTAATTCTTGCCAAATGCCTCCAGCAATGAAGTGGTGAAGTTATGATCCGTCCTGCTGTTCCCTAGCTGTCTGATGATTCAAGGCCAGCTGAGCTCTCTGTTGAAGCCACAGCTTTCATTTACAGTCTGCTTCTAGGTGTCCAGAAAATGCCCAAAAGAGACCTCTGCTTCTAATGACTCCTATAGGGAAAACACATGCGCGCGCACACACACCTCTTAACAGCTGGAAGAGTTTAAAGCACTTTATACTTCTGCTACTATCAAAGGTACATATGCCAGCAATAAATAGCTTACATTCCAGAATTCTTTATACTGTAAGCTTGGGATGTTCTGTCTAATAATTAGCATGCTAAATGACAGCCATAGTTTTTCCTTCAGCAGACATTAGGTTAGCTGGCTTTCATTTTGGTGGGTTTTTTTTTAACTGCCTTCAAGGACTTAACTATTTCTTTACTCTTATTCTTTGAAAATGTTAACTTGTGGATGTCTTTAAGAAAGCAGACATTTGATTATTTTGGGCATGTTTACCAACTTCAGCCCGCAGATGTTTTCACCTTCAGGACGAAGGCAATTTTCCCCCGTCAGAACTCCTTCCATTTATTCGCCAATAATTTTATCACTACTTAGCACACCTATATGATCTATATCTTGTTTTTTTTTTTTTGCCACCAATTAGGTTTTTTTTGGGTGTTACATTTTGCTAAGAATTATTTTATCATAAATGCATTTTAACAGGAATAATAAGAAAAAAAAGGAAAAAAAAATCATTATTTCTCCGTTTTTCGGAAATTATAGTTTTAAAATAAAATGTTCTGCAGTGGATAAAATCCACACATTTTATTTGCCCATTTGTCCTGGTTATTGCAACGTTCAAAATATGTCCCTAGTACAATGTATTGTGCAAATATTTTATTTAGAAATAAAGGTGAATTTCTCCAGTTTTGCGTTCATCGCTGATTACAAGCCCATATAGGCTAAAGGTAATAAGGTATATAGTAATATACCTTCACAAAACACATATTAAAAAGTTTAGTCCCTAAGGTAACAATTTATGTATTTTTTTTTAAACTGTAATTTTTTTTATTTATTTTTTTTAAACGTGTGTTTTTATTTTTTTAGTTAATAGACACCCTGTGGCAGCCAATCCAGTTTACATTTACTTTTTTTTTTCCATTTCTACTTTAAATTTACTTTTTGGCCACTAGGTGGCGCTAAGCACTCTCCTGGAAGATACCAGGGAGTGCAAGATCCTTTTTTTAACACATTTCAGTTCATGAATCAAATATCTCCTGATTGGAGGTATTTGATTCATTTGCAGGGAATCATTTGCCTTGGGGGTTTCTAACGTTACTGCCGGATAGTGCTCTAAGAGGTGAAGCATATTTTTTGTTATATATTAGTAAATTAGATCAGTTTAGTAGGGTATTGTACCATGTTAGACATCAGTTAAAGCAGGAAATTTAGTACAAAAGTTAAGGTAGCCATACACTGGTCGATTTGCCATCAGATTCAACCAACAGATAGATCCCTCTCTGATCGAATCTGATCAGAGAGGGATCGTATGGCTGCCTTTACTGCAAACAGATTGTGAATCGATTTCAGCCTGAATCTGATCACAATCTGCTGAGCTGCCACTGTCGCCCCCCGGGCCCCCGCATACATTACCTGAAGCCTGGTCCCGGGCATCTTCTCCGCATCGGCTCCCGGCTGGCATCTTATCTGCATCAGCTTCCGCATCCGGCATAACTTTCTGTCACTCCAGTGACAGCGGAAGTTCAAATAGAGCGCCCTCTATTTGTACTTCCGCTGTCACTGCAGTGACACAGGAAGTTATGCTGGATGCCGGGATGCGGAAGCTGATGCGGAGAAGATGGGAGCCGGAAGTTGATGCGGAGAAGATGCCAGGAGCCAGCTTCAGGTAATGTATACCTGCGTCGTTCGTACGCCGCTAGCAATGCACTCCTTACCCGCGGCGATCGACGGGACCGATCTATTTATTAGCGTGTTGCGTGAACGATTTGACAGCAGATTCGATCCCAGTGATCAAATCTGCTGTCGATCGGCGGGTAATCGGCCTAGTGTATGGTCAGCTTTATCATTTATTGGCTAACCAAAAGATCTTTCAGAGTAAGCTTTCAACCAACAGACCTTCTGCAAACTCTATTCATGTAGACTGAAATATTTTTGAATGCACAACCTATTTACATTTGAACATCATATTTTTTGCTTATTTAAAGAAGTGTCATTAACATGTATATTAATTAAAAAAAGATATCAAAAGGGCACTTGCCAGAATGTTTGCTAATCCCTAAAGTGTTGTAGGCTTATTTATGACTAGTAGATAAGACCTCTGGTTATTTCTCACATACCTAAGAACATAGTCTGACAGAACCAAGTTAGTGTAAGTTTTTCTATGTTTAATTATCAAATGATTTCTGTACAAATCTTCAAATCCTAGCACTTTATTATTTAGTTACAGTACATATGTGTGCATGAAGGACCCATATTTGTGTATTAGATTTGAAAGCTTTCTGCATAGCTGTACATTTAACTTACTGTCCATTTCATTTCACCTACATACCGACTAGCTTAGAAAATAAGCACTACTCTTCTTAACGTCTCAGACGCTGTGATATACCTTAATCAATCTTCTCTGTGATTTCTTGTGTTAAAGTTTACAGGGGAAGGAGAGTTTAGGAATGGTTTATAAACATCGTATGGAGTATTTTTCTTACAGAAATATGATTAGGTAATAAAACGTATTCTGTTGATTCATGTGGAGTATGATTAGTGATTATTATTATTAATTTATATGCAGCCAGCATCTTCTGTAGCACTGTACTACAGAATGCAGGGTATAACAATTAAAAATAAACAATACAACAGTTAAAAATGCAAGGCAGTGGTGGATTATCGCTGATACAGTGATCAAATCAACTACAGATTTTTTTACACAGAGCTGGAAGATGCACACACATTACACAGCATTGTGCAGAAAAAAAGAGAAAAGAGCCCTGGTCAAAAGGCCTTACAGTCTAAAGGTTTAAGGGATCGGACAGTAGGTTATGTGCAACTCTGTATGAGATCGTAGAAATGGTGGTCAGTGGCCAAAGTGTGCTAGGTAGGAGAGTATGCATGCCTGAAGAGGTAAGTTTTCAGATTGAGCCTAAAAAGCGTAAGTGTGGGTGAGTGGCAGATGTGTTGAGGGAGCGTGTACTAGAAAAGGGGAGAGTTTCGAGAGAATTCCTGTAAGCAGGAGGGAGAAGAGGAAACCAGAGAGGAAGACAGGAGAATATTCTTAGTAGAGTGGAGATTGCATGTAAGATGGTAACTGGAAAAACGTTTATTTAGATAAGAAGGAACTAGGTTGTAAAGAGCTTTGTAGGGGAGAGTAAGGATTTTAAATTGTATCCTTTGTACAATTGACAGCCAGTGAAGGGACTGCCAGAGGGGGATAGGGCTGAAGAAGCGGGAGGAGAGGCGGATGAGTCATGCAGCAGAGTTCATTATGGACTGTAGCAGGGCTAAATGGTTAGCAGGGAGGCCACAGAGCAGAGAATTGAATAGTCTAATCGCAAAATAATCAGGCCATGCAACAGAAGTTTAATAGTGTCCTGTGTGAGAAAAGGGAGGATGCAGGAGATGCTTTTTAGGTGAAGACAACAAGAAGATGATAGTTTGTCAGTGTGTGGTTTGAATGAGAGACTTGAGTCCAGTATTACATCTAGGCAACAAGCCTGTGGGGCAGGTGTTAAAGTGGACCCAAACTAAAAATACAAGATTTCAGAAATAATATCTATTTTCTAAATTATAATAATAAATAGCAGCATTTTTTTCAGCTGCATGATGACAAATATAAAATCTTTTACATTTATTGGAAAAAACCCTCCCTTCCTTTCATATTGCCGGCAAATAATCCGGCAAACTGGTGGAGTAGATGGTGTCCAGCAAAGGAGGAATTGCTAATGGCTGCCACCTGTATAACTCTAGTTATGCAAAGAGGAGGGTGAAAAGCATGCACTGAAATGCTCATAGGCTTGAAGGAGTGTTTATTTATCTTTGTATGTGTCAGAGTGGTGCAACTAAATATTTTGAATTGAAAAAATGTTTGGTTTGGGTCCGCTTTAATGAAGTGCCATCAACAGAAATGTGATTTCCGTCTTCTCCAGTATGAGTTTTAGAAAACTGGAGGACATGAAGGAGGTGATTGCATTGAGACAGTCAGGGACATTAGCTGTTAGAGTATCCAAGTCAGGAACTGAAAGTTAGATTTGTATATTGTCAGTGTATAGATGATATTGGAAGCCATAGGAACTGATGAGCTGACCAAGACCATGACTGTAGATAGAGAAAAGGAAAGGCCAAGGACTGAGTCTTGGGGAACTCCCAACAGTGATAGGTCGTGGTGAGGAGTTAGTGCCAGAGAAAGTGACTCTGAAGGTCCTATCTGTGAGATAAGAGGAAAGCCAGAAGATGGCAAGACCCTTAATACCCATGGATGAGAGAATTTGGATAAGGTCCACTGTGTTGAAAGTGGAAGAGAGAGCTAGAAGCATGAGAATAGAGTAGAGGACTTTGAATTTAGCAGTTGACAGGACATTGGTTACTTTGAGTAAGGCAGGTTCAGTTTAGTGGGCGGAATCCAGATTGAAGGTCATCAGAGAATTAGAGGTGAGGGGACGGGCTAAGTCAGGGTAGATGTGGCGCTCAAGTAGTTTGGAAGAGAAGGGGAGGAGAGAGATAGGGTTGTAGTTGGTCAGTTAAGCGGGGTCAAGAGAACTTTTGTGAGTAAAGGTGTTTTAAGGGCTTGTTTGAGTGTGAATGGAAAGATGCCTTGAGCGAAAGGCCGAAGATTGAGGTTAAAGCAGGTGAGATGGTAGAGGATAGGTGAGTAATGAGGTGAGAGGGCATAGGGTAGAGGGGGCATGTAGTGGGAGGAAATTTAGAGAGGAGACAGGGAGTTCAGATAGAAGATGTTTAGGGATATACGGTTTGGGGTTTGCAAGGAGAGAGGGGGCGGCTGGGTGAAGCTTTTTGTGATATTGGTACTTTTTTCGCTAAAGAAGGAGACAAAGGCCTCAATTCACTAAGATCATGCTGGAGATAAGGCAAGAGAAAATTTACCTCACACAGTGAGATAGTTATCTTACCTCTTCATTCCTTACGTTACCTCCTCTGTAGTTAATTTACCTCATCTGTAGTTAATTTACCTCATCTGTAGTTATTTTCACACTCAGTTAATTAACAGCCTGTCTTTAACTCTGGAGTTATTTTAAGGATTGAAGAGTTAACTTAAAGACAGAAGAGTTAACTTTAGGTTTGCCTGAGGTAAAATGTTTCCTGAATACTACATGCCTCATCACCATGGTAACAACTCTAGAAGAGTTATTAAAGACAGGAGATAAGCTTAGTGAATTGAGGCCATTGTCCTTGGCTGAGATGTAGGGAGTGGGAGGTGGGGGCCAAAGGAGGGAGTTGAAGGTAGCAAAGAGTAGTTTAGGATTGTGGGAGTGTTAGGAGATTAGTGAGGAAAAGTATGAGTGTTTGGCTTCCAAGAGGGCCTGTCTGAGTGTGTATAAAGGCTCTTTGTAACTCTAGAACTGCTCAGGCAAATAATTTTTTTGCCAGCACTGTTCAGCTATCCTTTGCAGCGTTTTTGTAGTTTGATCCAGGGTTGTTGATGGGCCCGGCGACAGTAGACCCTGGAGGAGGGAGCCACAGACTGAGGGTGTGTTTCCACTTGTGTGGCACGATATGGTCGCAGAAAACGCATCAACGAATTCGCATACGGTTGCGGATTCGTTGACGTTTTCGTGCGGATTTTCACGCGGAATCGTTCATGATTTTAACAACGCGATTTTAACCATGTCAATGCCGGCAAGCATTGACATGGGTTTTTAAACGAAATTGCACGCGGAAACGCAGGGAAAACCGCAAGACTCAAGTGCTTGCGGTTTTCCTATTTAGTTACATGACCGACGATTCGCGTGCGGGTGTGCGGCGTGCAAATTCTGACGGCTCTGCTGTGCAGATTTTTTCTGCAGAGTGAGCCGCACAGAATTCCTGACAAGTGGAAACGGCGCCATCCACTTGTATTGGTTGAGCGAATCTGCATGCAGGAAACGCATGCAGATTTGTTCTAGTGGAAACGTACCCTAAATGGCTGAAGTTAAGGTGTTGTGATAATGAGCAGCTGCTAGCTCAGGGTCCGTAAAGTATAGTAGAGTAACAAAGAGGATGCAGAGAGATTGATTGTACTTTTCTAGATTGTGAATGTTTCTGAACTTGTGTATAGAAGTCTGTGAAGGGGATGTGTAGGGACTAGACCAAAGGATGTTGAATTTGAGTAAGTTAGGATCAGACAGTGGAAGGAAAGAATTTATGAGGTTGGATATGGAACAGCATCTAGTGAAGATTAGGTCAAGTGTGTGGCTTTCAGCATGGGTTGCAGTGGTGAGACAAAATGTGAGGTCAAGGGAAGTGGTAAATTGCAGGAACTTGGAGGCACAGGAAGTGTAAGAGTCCATGAAGTCCCTGTCTGATGACTGAGGGAATGTCAGCAGACAGGAAGAAGGGACGCCATGTTGCGAAATGGTCTAATAAAAGACTGGCTAGATCTGGGGGGTGAATAATTACAGCAATTTGAATGTGAAAGGGGGAAAAGACTTAGATTAACCTCCTTGCCGGTCTAAAAAATCCGGCAAGGAGGCAGCGCCGCACTTTTTTTTTTTTTTTTTTTAAATCATGTAGCGAGCCCAGGGCTCGCTACATGATAGCCGCTAAGCGGCGGCATCCCCTATCCCACTCTGATCGCCTTCGGCGATCAGAGTATGCAGGGAATCCCGTTGAGAACGGGATTTCCTGCAGGGCTTCCCCGGTCGCCATGGCGACCGGGCGGGATGACGTCACCGACGTCATAGACGTCGTGACGTCAGAGGGAACTCCGATCCGCCCCTTAGCGCTGCCTGGCACTGATTGGCCAGGCTGCGCAGGGGTCTGGGGCGGGGGGGGGGCAGCTCGGCGCGGCGAATCGGCGGCGAGCGGCGGCGATCGCGACCTACACGCAGCTAGCAAAGTGCTAGCTGCGTGTAGGGAAAAAAAAATTATGCAAATCGGCCCAGCGGGGCCTGAGATATTCTCCTGCGCAGGTTACCCCGAGCTGAGCTCGGGATAACCGGCAAGGAGGTTAAAAGGACTTCAAAGGATGAATAGAAAAAAGCAGCGGCAGGGGGCTTAATTAACAGTTTTGGGAATGAATGATGCCTACTTCCACTCCCACCATGTTATAACCAGGTCTGGGTGTGTGGTTGAACTGTGTGCCGCCATATGACAGTGCAGCAGGTAAGACATTGTCTGAGGGAAGTAACCATATTTGTCATTTTAAAAAAGGTGAGGCCATGTGATCTAAAAAGGTCATGGATATGTTCCAGTTTGTTGCATACAGAACAGGCATTCCATAAGGCACCTGCTATGGGAGGAGGATGACTGGGGGTGCAAGATATGTGAATAAGGTTAGTTGTGGGAGGAGAGCTTTGTGGGTGTGTGAGGCAGATGAGCAGGAGAAGCTTGTCTGTGGAGAGGCTGTGGCCTAGAGTTAGGTGATATGCCACGGGCTGTGAGTAGGAGGAGGAGGTGAAAGTGTTAGCAGATGAGAGTGGGATTTAAATGTTGACTAGGAATGTTTGGATTTGTAGGGGGAGAGAGAGTAAAGAAAGATGTTTGTGAGAGGCTAAGAAAGGTGAGGAAAGCAAAGAGGGTGAAATGAGTGGGGTGTGTGCTACATTGGGAGGGTGCAAGTAGTTATCTTGCTTAGAGGTGTAATCTAGGAGGAAGAAAGAACAGGTATGGAGGGAAGGAGCACACCCAGGCAGGATGTGGGTCTACCCCTCTTGCTGCCTCCTCTGCCAGTGAGATTACAGCCAGCCTGTAGCTTGTGTATGGCATCCAGAGAAGGAGAGAGAGAGAGAGAGAGAGAGAAGAGTGTCTGTGTGTTGCTGTGTGTGTGTATACCGGTACATATGCTTAATGTCTCTCTCTTTCTCCTTTTCTGTTTGCCTGCTGTGTATTTCTCTCTGTACAGAATCCCTTTTGTATAAAATACAAAAAAAAACCCAGAAGCTTAGTGAATTATTTTATTTATTTAGGTATTTATATAGCAATCGGGACCCAGCATTGCAAGGCGAGAGCGCTAACCACTACGCCACCGTGTTTTCCATTATCCTTATTTTAAGGATTGCATGAGGTAAATTGCTTAGTGAATACCAAATGATTTATCACCATGGTAATAACAGAAAAAAAGCTCAAAATCATTATTAAAGACAGTAAATTGGCTTAGTGAATTGTGGCCGTAGTGTAAAAGGACCCTTAGATTTAACTAGCAGTGTAATTTGCTATCACATGAGACTGGGAAATTACAGTAAAGGTGGCCATATACTTTGCAGCAGATTCAACCATTACATAGATTTCTGTCAGATGCCTTTCAAGTTGAATCTGACAGGAATCTATCTGATGTGTGCCACACACTAGGAACAGATTTCCAATAGAGTTCAGAATGAAATCTATTGGAAATCTATCTAAATGCATTATTGGACCGTTAGATCCAATGCAACTCTATGGGCCATCGATCTGCTGCCAGCAGCAGATCAACCTAGATTTTCCATCTTGTCAGATAGATCAAATCAATCGAAATTGGCTGCAAATCGATAAATTGATAGATTTGATAGAATCCATTTCCGATCGATCAATCGATTCAATAGAGTCAATGGCTGAAATCAACCAGTGTATGGGCCCCTTAAGGCATGGGATAGTAATCAGAATATCGTACTAGGGAGAGAGATTGCAGCCTTAGTACAATGAATGCATGGAGTTGGAAGTCGATTTTAAGATTCATACCAGGGATAGTAATAGGTTTGTTTTAACATGTATCTGTCACATGCAGTTCAAATCTACATGTGTACATTGCTTTCAATACACAGTTTATATTTTATCCTAATATTTTGCCAGTGGATAGTATTCTTTGTTTAAAGGACACCCGAAGTGAAAATAAACTAATGAAATAAACAATTGTATCTATCTTCCTTCTCCTAAAAATTACTTGTTAAGATATTCCACAGTTTTAGTGTGAGAGATCGCGGAAAAGCCGCCACATGTGCTACTAAGCAGGCGGCTGATTCCGTGTCCAGTGCGGCGGTTTGCACGCGGAAGTGTGTGTTTGGTAACAGGGCTGAACGCGGAAAAGCCGCCGCATGCAACAACAGTAAGGCGGCAGGTTCCGCATCCAGCGCGGCAGCGTGTGTCTGGTGTGGCTGAGTCTGTTAGTGCACATAGACTTAGGAATACACGCGCGCGCTGAGAGGCAGAATTTTTATACTAAGCAGGAAGAGTCAGCTGACCACGCCGATCAGCTGACTCCTGAGCGGGATACTATTGGTTGAGTAATTAGGGGTGGTGCTGGAGAGCACTACTCCATATATAGTTCCTGCTGGTCACTTGCAACTTGTCTGCCGTTGCGATCACTACGTGGAAGCACTCAGACCTAGTCAGATCCTCAGTGTGTTTGAACCAGGTGGACCTGGGAATACACACTTATTTGAATTGTATTCTGTTTATGCTTAAGCTAGTTCCAGGGTGTAGAGACCAAGGACCTCACACCCAGCTTAGGGAACTGTGTTATCATCTGTGTTATACCTTAAGCTAGTTCCAGGGTGTAGAGACCAATGACCTCACACCCAGCTTAGGGAACTGAGTTATCATCTGTGTTATACCTTAAGCTAGTTCCAGGGTGTCGAGACCAAGGACCTCACACCCAGCTTAGGGAACTGAGTTATCATCTGTGTTATACTTCAGTCTAGTTCCAGGGTGCTGAGACTACGGACCTCACACCCAGTCTAGGGAAACTGTATTATCATCTGTGTATTCTTCAGACTAGTTCCGGGGTGCTGAGACCAAGGACCTCGCACCCAGAATAGGCATTGTTTGATATATGTTATGACTTTTCTGACTACTCTTCTGTCTTCTGATTCGGTACCTCGTATATCTGATATTCCGTTGCCAGACCCTACTTGACTTTGATACCGAATCAGCCTTCTGTCTTTGTACTTTATCTGTCAGTGTGTTGCCGACCCGGCGTGCCCGACCTCGAGAGCTATCTCTCCCCTTTAAGAGATAGTCTCCAGATCAGATAGTGACATCCATCTTAGGTGTCACTCACTCCTAGGCCCTTCCCGTCTCCAGCCTGACTCCTCCCCTCGGAGAGCCTCAGGCTGCTGGAAGGTTCCTGTGTTCTCAGAGCAGTGTCTCTATATTGTCTATCGCCTGCTCAGCAGGTACATCACTCTACTATTACACCAAACACTCACATATCCATAGGTGTCCAGAGGTTAGCAATATATCTGATTGTCAGTGATACTGCAGATCATCAATAATCGGGTATATATCTGCATTCTTGGTGATACTGCAGATCACCAATAATCAGATTCTATCTGCGTGCTGACACCAATCATTACATTTAGTTTGTTTAAATCTACTTTTTAAGATTTTACTGTTTTATTGTTTTTGCTCAATGACACATTCATTAAAGTATGCCAGAGCTAAAATGTATGAACTATTGACCCTTTTTATCTCTTTCCTGCTCTCAGAAGCCATTTTCTGCTAGGAAAGTGTTTTATAGTTGGAATTTCTTATCAGTGAGGGTCACACTGTAGTCACTTCCTGTCTGAGTCAGGACTGAGTCAGCCACTTACATACCTTATATTAAACTCTTTCAGGCTGAGAAAGAAAAAAAGGAACGCAGCATAGTTATTAGTGTGCTTGGCACTATACATACCCATGTCTATCTCATCATGTCACATGTCACTTCAGGTATCCTTTAAAAGGGCAACCCTGGTAGTTTTTAACTAACCCTGTAGCTTTTACCAGAAGTTGTAATACACTGATTAGTGTATTAATTTGATTAACCACTTCGGGACCAGCACCCTCTGCCCCCTTAAAGACCAGAGGGTGCTGGAGGCTGCTGGTCCCGTAAACCGCCGCTTCCCGACGAATCGCCGCAAAAATCCACCGCTCCCGCCGGGTACGTCGCTCTGTCCCCGCCGCAGGCTGCTCTCTCTGCCATCGGTATGACGGCAGAGCGCTGTGCGCCGGTCAGGAGCCGCTTTCATTGGCTCCTGACCCTGTCACTCCATGTAAGCCAATGGGAACGGCTTACATGAAGGACAGGGCCAGGAGCCAATGAAACCGGCTCCTGCCCGGCACACAGTGCTCTACCGTCATAGAGGCGGCAGGGCAGCACATTTCCGTGGAGACGGGCAGGGGCGCGCTGTCAATGAGACGTACAGTTTACGTCCGGTCAGAACCGCAGCGCCCCCTGCCCGCCGTAGATTTATACTGCGGCGGTCCGCAATAGGTGAAGGTGCAACTGAAGTGTGAATAATAAACAATACCAGTTTAAACAATGCTAGTTACCTGGCAACCCACCTGATCTATTTAGTTGCAGTGGTGTCTGAATAGCACCAGAAACACCAGAAACAAGATTAACATGTGGCTAATCTTGTCAGATCTGACAATAATGTCAGAAACACCTTATCTGCATATGCTTGTTCAGGGTCTAGGGTCTAAAATTATTAAAGGCTGAGGATCAGCAAGATACCCAGGCAACTGGGTAAGGAAAAAATATGGCAGCCTCCATAGCAGTCAGTTGTCCTACACTTTTTCTTGTACGCCCCCTATACATTTTTTACAACTTTCTATAACTTTCTTTTTAACATAATTCATAGACCTTGTCTACCAGCGATTGACTGCCCATTCACTCAAGTACAGTGTCTCGTGCTCATCCCATATTTTAATAATCCGAACATTTGTATAGCGCTTTTCTCCTGTCGGACTCAAAGCGCACAAGAGGCCAGTGTTAGGGAGTCTTGCCTTGAACTCCATACTGAATAGGTACTGACCCTAGCCAGGATTCAAACCCTGGTCTCCCATGTCAAAGGCGGTGCTGTTAATCAATACACTGTCCAGCCACTACTATTTTGCATCTGTGCAAAAATTATGCCCTTTTAATAAAATAATTTATTTTATCAGTACTATCTTGTTTTCTGGGTCAGCTCTTTTTTTTGTCTTCCTTGTTTTACCTCCTGACAAAGTTGACCCTGTTTTACTGGTAAAAGTGCTATTGCTTATATTGGAAGGCTGCTCTATTCTCTTTTGTCATTTCTGCATTTCTGCAATTCCCCATCATGCAGATTTTGACTATAAGATGCTGCCAATCTACAAATTAACATTTGTTTAGCTGACTCTTGTTATTTTTTACCAGCTGTACTCACCTATTATCCTTATTTACCTTTGGCGATTATTGCCAAAACTGAAATCTCTCTGAAATATGCTCATTTTATTTTGACTGGAATTGATTCATAACTGGCTGTTTCTATCCTTGTTTTGCAAGTTATTTTTCCCAGGGCCAGTTTAACAGCAATATATAAATAAAGCAAGGCGTAGAGTAATCTGTTTACTTGTTCAGCACTGCTGAATGCTGATTATGTATTGAATGAAGGACCATTGGCTAGAAAAATGACTAATCCATGGCATGATGAATTCAAACATTTCAAATAACTGTTGTTCAGTTGACTGTAAATCCCAATCTATACTCATATGGCATAGCAGAGCATTGAAAGACTTGCTGTATAGTGTGTTTATGGTCTAGAGGGAGCACCATTGTTTTTTCCCTTGGGTGGTTATGCTAATTACAATTTTTAATTATTAAAGCAACATCCAAGAAGAGTCATTTTAAGAATAATGTTATCCGTACTAGCCTGACTTAAGAGGTAGCATGCACTGTGATAGGCACTGGTACAACCATCCTTATCATCACTGTACTCAGTTAACTAATGTGGTATGGAGAATGATAAATCATCTCTATTGTCCATGCTCCTGTCATACAGTAGCTATTGAGGAAACTTGATAGATCAGATCCTAAGTGCACTTTATAAAGTAATCCTCTTACGAAGCTAAATTATCTTTTTTAAACCTATACTTTCTTCTGAAGGGAATTGAAGCCTTATAATTCCATTGTTCTATTTCCTAGGTAATAATAATAAGATAATTCATTGGTGAAAAGCACAGATAATGACAACAATTATCTGATTATATTGCAGAAACCGACAGAAGGATCAATTAAAATCTGGATTACAATAATATAAGTGCTTCATATAGAAGTGTTTTAGCATGTGGTGAGCCCTTGTTTACTGCAAAGTAGAGCAATCATAAGGCAAGAAATAATTACACTTTGTTGGCACTTGCAACATGTTTTTCAAATGAAATCCCAATACTGACATTTCTGATGAGAATGGATAAGGTTCTGAGCTTACTGTGGCTTCAGAAAGCACCCCATCTAGGTTGTTTTTAATTTTATTATGTTGCAGCCTGATGCTACAATCATTAAGATTGTGTATTCTTTCAATGATAAGTACGTAGTACGAAGTAAGTAGTTGATCACCTGAATCAGGGGATTTTCTGCCATTCCTCTTTGCAAATTTTCTCAAGCTCTATCAAATTGGATGGAGATTATCAGTGGACAGCCATTTTCAGGTCCCTCAGATATTCTATAGGGGATAAAAGTTCTTAGTGAGTGATCTGGGAGTGGGTGTGATGGCAGGTGTTGCTTTATGTAAGTTACAGTATCTACAAGAAAGAATAGCGCACACTGTAAAGTTGATACAATCTGAGACAAAGGCACAAATATAAATGTTGTATTTGTGCCTTTTTTAAGATTTTATCAGCTTAAAAAAGCAGGGGAGTTGTGGCTAATCAGGACTATTGCAACAATCTCAGCCTCTTACTGTGTTCATTACCACAGCACTGACTTATATTCTATCATGCAAACCTAGCTAGAGCATCTGCTCGTACCAGCAGAGTACACTTATCGTCACAGACTTGTGTGATATCATTAGCAACTGCAGCCAAAGTTTTACACAGACCTCGCTCCTGAACACAGAGGTTCAGTCTCAAAGCCAATCCCTGGCATAAGAGGGACACAAATTCAGTGGAGTCACTGGGGGGTGAGGTAGGTGCAGACCGCACCAGGTGTCACCAGCAAAGGGAGTTGACACCAAGTTCCAGGCTAAGGGAGAGTGGAGTAGGCTATGTAAATACAGACCGGGCTAGTGCCTGATGTACTTCTCCCTCCTGCTCTCCTCCCTTTTGACTGCTTTGTGTTGAGCTGATAACGGAGTTCAGAGGCCACCAGAGCTACATGGTGATTAACTTAACATCCTCCTATAGCAAGCAACTTTACTACCTGGTGTGGTTGGAGGTTCATGGGGTACGAGGAGGTGAAACCATCAGTTTCCGCTATGGGTGACACCAACCCTAGTGAAGCCTCTGCACAAATTACATTGCTGGTAGCCCATGGGTTATCCCAGCCATGCGGACTAGGTGAGACTGCTCCATTATGACATTGTCCCTGCTACCTACATCTCTGCTTTCTTGTCTTTCTTCTATAGGGTTCAAGTCAAGACTCTGGCTGGGCCACACAATTATGAGCACTGGGGAACAGTATTTAATTAAGGATATGTCTGTACTTTGCTTCAGTCAGCTATCCTTGAAAACATCCTCACAGCATGAAACTACCACCACCATGCTTCACTTTTGGTATGATAACAAATGGTGCCTGGTTTTCTCCAGACATGATGTTTAGAAATGACGCCAAACTCTTCAATCTTGGTTTTATCTGGCCAGAGAAATTTGTTCCTCAGTCTGAGAGTCCTTCAGGGGCTTTTTTTGTGTGCAAATTTTAAGTGCTTCCGTCTTGCCACTCTGTCATAAAGTTCAGATAGATGGAGGTCTGCCATTATGGTTATTCTTCTGGAATTTATTCCCATGTCCACAAAGGATCTCTGGAGCTGAATCAGAGTGACCATCGGGTTCTTGGTCACCTTTCTTTCTAAGGCCCTTCTCCCTAATTAATTGCCTAGTTTGACTGGTTAACCTGCCCTTGGGAGAGTCTTGGTTTTGCCAAACTTCTTCCAGTTGAATAACCAGCTGCTGCCTAATTGATTAGTTTCTTTCCCTTCATGTGTAAGTAGAAATCTGTATGTTAGAAATTGTTTTATTCATTTATTTTTACTTCTTTTGTTTCACATCACCAGTCATATTTTTTTTTCAGACAAAACATTATTATTTTAATGCAACATTGAATTCTGTCAGTGGTGTAAGATAGGTAAAGTAATCTTTATTTCACTTTGATACTTGATTAAATCTTTATATTATACCTTTTTGCGAGTGAGCCGATGTTTTAGATAGAAAAGGGTCAGGAGTACCTGACCTAAAACACTGTGGCATAATCAAAACTCTGTTTGTACAACAGACCTCTGTCTTTAAATCTGATATTGATTTTTTTTTTTTAATCCATTCATCCTTTTTCTTCAAACCAGCTTTTTGTGTCTGTAGCTCTGATAGTAGTTGATGGACATTTTTATTAAAAGTGATTAGTGCATGTAACCATACCCTCTTTACTATTAGCCGATAATGTTGCTGCAATTATTCTATATTATAGATATTCAGTCTGCAACAGCTTTTAAAGTGAATGCCACACTTTTACCATTCTTTCAGCACCTAGGAGCTTTCAAATTGAGGTGTAATTTAAATCCAAATAGAAATTATATTCTTTTATGCTCAGCTTTATGAATATAAATGATGCCTAGCAGTGGTAAGAAGCGTGCAGCAACTGTTTTCAGTGCTAGATTTTAAGAAACTTGGTGGTGGTTCAGAGAAGCACCTAGCCTTTTCCAAGAAGTATTTAATCTAGGTTTTTCAAGTTAAAAATGCAGTTGTGAGCATTTTGTAATCTGTAAATATCTACAGATATACCTTAAAACTGAACAGTTAACAAAATTGAGCCTTGATAACATAATTTCTCATTTCATTGTCGGCCTTATATGTATAACATTGCTCCAGGATTGAGAACACAATTTTTCTTTATGCCACCTTTACGTCAAAACAAAGCCATCAGCTCTTTCCTTGAATTATATTGTCTAACTTAAAACCATTTAATTGGAGACCTGGTAAAAGAGTCATTCTTAAAATAGAAGAAAGAAAAGCTCTAAGGTGCCTATACATCTTGCAATGCATGGTTAGATCGACCAAGAGACAAATCTCTCTCTGATCAAATCTGATCAGAGAAAGATCTGTTGGCTGCCCATACACTGCACGCTGATTCACCATGAAATCTTCTAGGAATCAGCCTTGTGATGCTGCCTCTGCCAATGCCCCCCCAAATGTTAACGTCCTCCCAATGCCTGTGCTGTATAAATATGCTTACCTGTTCCGCTGGCACAACTTCCGGCTTCTTTCGCTGTCACTCAGTTCCCGAGTGCCTTGACAGGTGAGCATTTTGACAAAGCACTGGTGCTAGAAGCCCCCCCCCCCTTTGTAGCACCAGTTGTATACATTTTACACTTGGGGGACAGCAGCCAGGGTCTGTAGCTTTTGTGGCATTATGCCTACCACACGCCTGGCTACATATGTGTTTTCACTTCTATGCCCAGCCTCTGCCTAACTTTGACTTGGTCTTTTTTATTTTAAATCTATACTGCTCTTTAGTATGCATTGACATTGCTGGTGTTGTGCTGTGTTGCTTTATTGCAATGTGCTTTATTCTGACTTAGTTTCATCATATGCATCTTTATTGCATCATGTTTTGCATAATCTTTTGCTGTTGCCAGTATTGTCCTATGTCACTTTATTGCAGTGAACTGTAGGGTGAACAGGATCGATTTTTTTTGGGCTATAGCCTCCTTCACAATGCTCATTGACTGTGCATCAGCATTCTGCTGTTTGCATGCACTAGGGTGTACATTAGCATTCATTGTGTATGTGGTTTTGACGCAGTGCTATGTCCACCACCATGAGGTGATTGGCGATATTAGACCACTGAGGTCATGCCACTGAGACTCACTGTGCACACAGTGTGTCTTTGGCCACATGTTACCATGGACACTGCAAGTTTCTATCTGATGAGCACCATCCTGACATACCCCTCCTGGCCTCCAATTGGTGCACATGACTCTGATGTCATCACTGGGAGAGAGCTGGGTTGCCTTCCCCTTCACTAACGACCACACATGCAAAATGGGGCACAGACCAGACTTGCCCATTATGCAGTGGCCCCAGAAGAAATTAATAATTGTGGGGAGACCTATAAGCCCCCTGGCAAATGCATACCACAGTGTACTTGTTCTGCCCCTGATCATGCAAGATTTTCGGTCCAGACTGATTAATATTTTTAAAACAACAATTGGATGGCCATGTGGGGGCATCGATCTCAGGAAGTTTCAATCACAGTGTTACAATCGTCCAAGAAAACTAATTAGTGTATGGGCACCCTACATGTAACTTAATAGCACAATTCTGATTCTCTTATTGGTTTGTTGCTATAACTTAGTGACATGTTTTAATGTGGAAATCATTGCTCTAAGTTGGAGGGGAGAAGAGTAGGAGTCTTTTAGGTAAGAAGTAAAAATAATTTTAACAGTGATGGGCAATTTTTGAAAAGAGAATGTTACTATTTGTAAAAGCCATGATTCTTCTGAATCCAACGATACCAGATATGTGCTGGTATCCCACTTTTTCTGTCCTGGAATAGGTGCCACCAGTGCAGGTAGCCAGATATAGGTGCAGCCAGTATAGGTAGCCTGGAATAGGTGCTGCCAGTACAGGTAGCCAGATACAGTGGAACCGAATACTGCCATTACAGCGCAGGAGACTTGGGCGCAGCAGTGAGGAACTTCAGCGCCGTCAGAAGACGGTGCTGAAGTTCCTTATAAAACACTATAATTTAGCCTCCAGCAATTGCTGGAAGCCGAATTATTTCATTCCTCACCATCCATGGCGGCCTGGAGGGGGAATTGTATTTAAAATCAATGGGAATTTAGGCAGGAGCAGGATAAACCATACAGGCTGTATCCTGCACCCAAGTCTCCTGCGCCGATTCCTCTTGTATGCAGTGGAACCTTGGTTTGTGAGCATAATTTGTTCTGGAAACGTGCTTGTAATCCAAAGCACTCTTATATCAAAGCAAATTTCCCCATAAGAATTCATGGAAACACAGGAGATTTGTTCCACAATCCAAAAACTGTTGTAGTAAAAAAGTATAAAATAAAAATGTAAACAAGACTTTCATTATAATTAACAGAATCATTGCCATCTGTTGGCTCTCCCCAACCTTTTTACGTGTGGCTTTAAAGAGTAACTGTCAGGAATAAAATCAAAAATCAATAAAAGAAAAAGAAAAGGAAAAAAAAACTTTATTTTTATCTGGTAAACAAGAAGGATGCTAACCAGGCATTTCAAAAGTTAAAAATCACTCTTATTTTTCCTCTCCCTAAAACATAATTCCCCAGTTTTCCTGACTTAACTAATGCAGCCTGATTGGCTGAAGCCTCTTTCTCTTCTTTTTTTGTTACGGACTGTGTGCTGCTTTGTTCCTGCCTGCTCGGGGTTGTGTTTACTTGGGCTTCCTTGGACTTTGCATTATGCCACCAGCAGGGGGCTTTATGGACATGTAGCAGCCCTGGGATTCTGTCCTCCACCAGCAGAGGGCTCTGTGGACTGTGAGCAGCCCTTCAGCAATTCCTACATGCATCCTGTTTGCTACCTGGACTATATAAGAACTGCCTTTTCCTCCTGCTGGTTGCCAGAGCTTAGTAGTTCTTTGCAGCCCTGAGTTTCTGGACAACCTGCTCCCTGATATGTTCCTTGCCCTGAGATTTGTATTTGCCTTTCTGTTGCTGAACCTTGTATTCTTGCTTGACTCCGATTCCTGCCTGCTCCTCTGTACTTTGATTAGTTTGTTGCCTGACCTTGCATTACGTTTTGACTGTGCCTGCCCCCTTTTGGTACTGCGATTATTTGTATATTATTCCTGTATTTATTATCCTGTGTATATATCTGTATATATATCAGTTAGCTAGATTAGATAGATAGGGTCTTTGGGGTTTTGCACATTTATTTGGTGAAAGCTCTGTATATAGTGTGTCGTGCATGTGGTTAGTATCTGCTCTGTATATAGTTTGTGGTGCGTGTGATTTGCATCTTGTTTGTTTGCACGATTTGGTCATAATAAACCATTATTGCACATTTTTCCTTGTTTCAGTGTCTTTATTGCTGCATACTGTGGTCATCACCTGTTCCTCTGTTCAGGTTTGTAACAGTAAGCTCTGGCCATATATACACTGACCACTGCAGCTATACTGCACACTGATACCTGTTATGTCCAAAAATGGATCTGCAACAAATTGATTATTATGCATTGCTTGCTGATGAGGATGAAGCTAAGTGTCCTGCAGATTTTGCTGATTTCTCTAAAGTTGAATTGCAGCAGTTGATTAGCCAGACATATAGTTATGTCAAATCAGGAATATTTCGTACACAAGATATTGAGAATTTAGCCAGGATCTGGAATGATCTGGCATACCCTAAAACAACAAAAGTTCGCCTGCAAATTGATAATAACCAAAAGATAGTCAGTGATTACCTACCACCTTTTGATAATTATGCCATTTCAGCCCTGATTAATTTGTTTGAGGATGACAGGAAGTGTTTCCTTGATTTTTACTCAAACCAAGATAAACCGACCGTACAAGCTTGCATTGATTCCCTCCAGTCCCTAATTACTCAGGGAATATGCAAGTACGGAAAAGCCTCTCTCTTGTTAATTGCATGGCAGAAAATTTATCTCTGCAGCTTCCACAGACCTTGCCTCACCTGTTATGAGCCCAGTTCAGATTGATTTTACTTCTGCACAGGTAGACATGTATTATCATTATCTGAAGAGAGATAGGGGAGATTTTTTTTGAGTTTTATTCCAAACAATCTATTGAATTTTTGTCTGTGTGTATGAATGCCGTCAAAAATTTGATGCTTGAAAATTGCTGGAGGTATGAATCTGGTTCTGCTTTAATTGCTGCCTATTCAGAAATCCTGCAGTTAAACAATTCTGTTAACCCTCTTAGTGTCCCTCATCAAATTCAGAACCCTCTAACCACAGCATTTAAACAGCCTAAAAGTCAATCATCCATCAAGAAACAATTTGACTTCATTTTCAATTCTGATCAGATTGATCATTTATATGGATATTTGAGGAGTGACAAATAAGGGGTTTTTGAATTTTACTCTGAGAAATGTGAATCGTATGTGTCTGTCTGTATGTGTGCAACAGAGTCTTTGATGGTGCATTAGCTTTGCAAGTGTGAATTTGCTTCTGCATTGATTACGGTCTGGTGTGAGATCCTCTCTTCCTGTTTCCACTCTCCTCCTTCTGCTCACTCTCCATACATTTCTAACCATTTCCAGGGCTCAGAGTCTGTAAAAAATTAAAAGTCTAAGAAATTACAAACAGCCATCTGGTCCACACCTTGGTCATGGCAGTGTCCAGTTACTTCACAAGAACCGGTTCCTGTTTCTAGGTTGGTCCACAAAACAAAGCGCAAATATTTTCCTACATCCTCTATTACTCCAGTCAGTTCCTGTCCACTGCAGCCTCCAGTCATCTTACCTCCCATGCAGCCTCCAACCGACTCCTGTCTGATGCAACCTCCAACCGACTCCTGTCTAGTGCAGCCTTCAACCAACTCCTGTCTGATGCAGCCTTCAACCAACTCCTGTCTGGTGCAGCCTTCAACCGACTCCTGTCTGGTGCAGCCTCCAGCCGATTTCCCTCTGATACAGACTTTAGCTTTTCTTTCACAGTTATTAAAGATCTTGCTTGCACCAAATCCAGAAACCAATCCAGCCGTTTGTTCCACAGAATCTTGCACCCAGTCTACAGAACTTTGTTTCCAGTCTGCACAGGCTTTGCTCCAGCCCGCACAGGCTTTGCTCCAGCCCGCACAGACTGTATGGGGGTATCAGCCAATGGCCCAGCCAGGTGCTCAGCCAATGAAACAGAATTCTGAAGCTCTCCAGCCTGTTGCCACCCTGGCTAAAGCTCTCCAGCCTGTTGCCACCCTGTCTGAAGCTCTCCAGCCTATTGCCACCCTGTCTGAAGCTCTCCAGCCTGTTGATACCCTGTCTGTAGCTCTCCAGCCTGTTGCCACCCTGTCTGAAGCTCTCCAGCCTGTTGCCACCCTGTCTGAAGCTCTCCAGCCTGTTGCCACCCTGTCTGAAGCTCTCCAGCCTGTTGCCACCCTGTCTGAAGCTCTCCAGCCTGTTGCCACCCTGTCTGAAGCTCTCCAGCCTGTTGCCACCCTGTCTGAAGCTCTCCAGCCTGTTGCCACCCTGTCTGAAGCTCTCCAGCCTGTTGCCACCCTGTCTAAAGCTCTCCAGCCTGTTGACACCCTGTCCAAAGCTACTCTGCCTGCCGTACTATCTGAGGTTTTTCAGTCTGCTGCCCAGCCGTCACAGACTCCTGCCGCTGCCCAGCCGTCACAGACTCCTGCCGCTGCCCAGCCGTCACAGACTCCTGCCGCTGCCCAGCCGTCACAGACTCCTGCCGCTGCCCAGCCGTCACAGACTCCTGCCGCTGCCCAGCAGACTTGGCTGCTAACGCTCCTGATGGTGCCAAATCAGCCTGATGCCTGCCAGTTTCCTGTCCAGCCTGATGCCTGCCAGTTTCCTGTCCAGCCGGATGCCTGCCAGTTTCCTGTCCAGCCGGATGCCTGCCAGTTTCCTGTCCAGCCGGATGCCTGCCAGTTTCCTGTCCAGCCGGATGCCTGCCAGTTTCCTGTCCAGCCTGATGCCTGCCAGTTTCCTGTCCAGCCTGATGCCTGCCAGTTTCCTGTCCAGCCTGTCGTTTTTCTATCCAATGATCTGCCTGTTGGTGTCCAGCCTGCTGCCTTACCTGATACCTGCCAGTCCTCTGCTCTGCCTGAGATCTGCCAGCCTGTTTCCTTGCTTGAGGTTATCCAGTCTCCCATTGTACCTACCTCTGTGTTTGATGATTCCTAATCAGTGTTTCAGTTTCCTGAAATACAATTTCCAAAGTGGTCTACTGTCTTAAGAATGCTGGTCATATCACATCCAGGTTTACCATATGCGATTTGCTGTCATACTTGCTACTTTTTGGATCCTGCCTGATGTGTACCAGTTCTTTGTGCAATCTGCCTCCCTGCCTGGTAAAGTTTCAAAGTTTAAATTATTTCCCTCCCTGCCCACCATGTCTTGGCATCTGTGGTCCACCCTGCCAAGGCATTACTTGCATAAGGTTTCCTGGGACCCTGGCTGGGTTTTCCTAAAGACATTGTGGAGCATCCTGAGATCGCTCCTCAAGCGGGGGGGGGGGGGGGGGGGGAGATCTGTTCCTTGCCCTGAGATTTGTATTTGCCTTTCTGTTGCTGAACCTTGCATTCTTGCCTGACTCTGATTCATGCCTGCTTCTCTGTACTTTGATTAGCTTGTTGCCTGACCTTGCATTACGTTTTGACTGTGATTTCTGCCCGCTCCCTTTTGGTACTGCGATTATTTGTATATTATTCCTGTATATATTATCCTGTGTATATATATTTGTATACATTAGTTAGCTAAATTAGATAGGGTCTTTGGGGTTTTGCACTTATTTGGTGAAAGATCTGTATGTAGTGTATTGTGCATGTGGTTAGTATATGCTCTGTATATAGTGTGTGGTGCGTGTGATTTGCATCTTGTTTGCACGATTTGGTCATAATAAACCATTATTGCACAGTATTCCTTGTTTCAGTGTCTTTATTGCTGCACACTGTGGTCATCACCTGTTCCTCCGTTCAGGTTTGTAATAGTTATCTCCTCCCACATCGCTATTTCTCAAAGCACTTTCTACTACAGACCTGGGTGGAAGTGTCCTGAAGACTGAGAGGGAGGCGGTCAATGATACACAGACAAAGTAAGGGAGGAAATGATGTCAGGATTGGTTTCAAGATAAACACAAAATGGTAAGTCCTTTACGATAGAAAAATCACTAAAATCAGAATGTGGACAGTACAATACATAGGTTATGTCAGTAGAGAAAGTATTTATTTGCTTGTGTATGTGTTTTCTTTTTCTGAGCGTATGGCTGACAGCTCCACTTTGACAAGGAACTTATCCTATGACAATTGCTTTTGTCTACTTTTGAGGATTACATAGAAATGTGACTTTGCACAGTCTCTACACTCAGATTAAGCACAATTAAGTACAATCCTACAATGCCAAAGGGAGAAGAACTATCGGCTCAGTTGTGATGACGTGACGCATGTATACTTTTTTTTTGCTTGTATATCAAAATGTTACTTGTATACCAAGTCAAAATTTGACAATAATTTTTGTATATATAGCAAAGCATTCTTTAACCAGGTTACTCTCAATTCAAGGTTTAACTGTATAGGTGCAGCCAGTATAGGTAGCCAGGAATAGATGCCCCCAGTACAGGTAGTCAGGTATAAGTGCAGCCAGTATAGGTAGCCAGGTATAGGTTCCACAAATACAGGTAGCCAGGTATAGGTGCAGCCAGTATAGGTTGCCAGATATAGGTGCAGCCAGTACAGGTAGCCAGAAATAGGTGCCCCAGTATAGGTAGCAGGTATAGGTGCCCCAGTATAGTGTAGTAGGTATAAGTGCACCCAGTATAAATATCAGGTATAGGTGCCACTGCTTGGAGGGGGGCCAACATCATACAATAATACAATACAATAACATTTGTAAAGCGCTTTTCTCCCTTAGGACTCAAAGCACATAGTTGTGTCTCAGATTAATACAGGGTTGCAGGCTGGGTTGTGTTACAGAGGAGATAGTCAGATGTTCATGAATGCCAAAGAGGTAGGTTTTCAGTTTAGACTTAAATGCTTCCAGGGTTGGAGCTGTCCTGATTGGTTGTGGCAGGGAGTTCCAAAGTGTAGGGGCAGCATGACAAAAGGCTCTGTCTCCAAAGGTTTTGAGGTGGACTCTGGGGGTGACCATGGTGTTGCGTCCTTTTGATCTAAGATTGT